>NW_006159518.1:2149803-2156174 GCF_000334495.1 Tupaia belangeri chinensis | reverse complement strand
GCGTGCGCTCACCAGATAGACAGAGAGAGACAGAGAGACAGAAAGCGAGAAATCACCCCCCAGGGGGGATGGCCACACGGCAATCCCTTCTTCTCCATTCTCCTCTTGGGATCTTGGGCACACAAGCACACGCACCCGGTGTGAGTTTAAGCTACTGGGTCTGGGACGCGAAGCATGGTCGACTATGTGGGAGTTCAGCGACATAGCCATTACGCTAACTGCTGGTTCCTCCTCTATTTAATTCTTTTTATTATTATTATTATTTTTTGAGAGGCCTTTTGCTATAGGGCGTGTGCACTCGCCAGACAGACAGAGATAGACAGAGAGACAGAAAGCGAGAAGTCACCCCCTAGGGGGGATGGCCACGTCACAATCCCTTCTCCTCCATTCTCCTCTCGGGATCTTGGGCACGCATGCACACGCGCCCGGCGTGAATTTTAAGCCACTGGGTCCGGGACCCGAACCGCGGTAGACTACATGGGAGTCCAGCGACATAGCCATTATGCTAACTGCTGGTCCCTAATTCTTAAACTAAAGAAATAACCTGAAGTGGGCTAGCCGATAGCATGGTGATTAAAGCAACTGGATCTCACATGGCCAACTGTGTGGTTCTAGTCTGGACTTGGTGGCTTGAAAAACATGCCAGGTGCAAGTGCCTGTGTGCCCATAATCCCAAAATGGGAATGGAGGAGAAGGGACTATAACATGGCCATTCCCCTGGGGGGCGATTTCTCACTTTCCTGTCTCTCTCTGGCAGGCACACATACCCTCTGGCAAAAACTTGAAAAAAAAAAAAAAAAAAAAAAAAAAAAAAAGAAAGAGAAAAAAAGAGCAGCAGCTACACCCTGCCTTGCATAGGCGGCTTTGTGGCATGCTGTGATGAGCAGAATGCAGTGCCGTGATGCTGTGTGGGCTCTGAGGCTCAGCCTTCTGGAGTCTTGCAGCTTCAGTTTTGTTCTCTTGAAACACAGCTGCTTTGTGAACAGCCAGGCCAGCCTCTTTGAGGATGAGAGACCACGGGGAGAGAAACACAGCTGTCCCAGTCATTCCACCTGCACCAGCTGAAGTTCCAGGCACAGGAGTGGGGCCTTCTGGACCAGCCCAGGCCAGCCCCCAGGTCGCCCTTCAGCTGACTGCAGTTGCATGTTCACCAGAGAAAAAGAGGGAACTGCCTCGCTGATCTCAGCCCACGTTGCAGAATTGCAAATACACAGTTTATTGTTGGAAGTCACTGGGTTTGGGGAGGATTGCTACAGAGCAATGGGCTACAGAAACAGGAAGTTAGGAAAATGCTTTCCCGTCAGCCTCCCTTGTGTTTGTGTTGCGTCCCCAAATGCTGGCTTGAGCTATGTTTCTTGCAGGATAAGTGATCAAGGCTTTGTTTTACTTGTTCTTCTGTTAGACCCCACGGTCCCTGGGTGCTGGCCCTTCCTATCAGGAGGGAGGTTGGGTGTCCCGTCCTCCTTCCAGCCTAGGCTTGCCTTCTACCTGAACACACCTGTGGCGCTAACAGTGCACCCTGCTCCCCTAGAACGGAAGGTTTCTTTCTTTCTTTCTTTCTTTCTTTTTTTAAAAGAATAAGAAAGCTTAACTGTATTCATTTTGTTTATTGGATTTTATCAAAGAGGGACAGAGTGAGAGACAAAGAAAGAGGGAAAGTGAGAAAGCAAGCCGTCAGGTCCAGGTCTTGAACTGTGGTCAGCCATATGGGAGTCCAACGCCCTTAACCATCACGCCATTTGCCAGTCCCTAGAATGGAAGTCTTCTTACTGAGGACTGCTGAGAGATCTCAGATGGTCCTTTGGAACCTGGAAGACTGGAGAAGTGACCCCAAATTACTCTCTAAGATACCAGTGAATTAACAAACGTACCCAGTTTTTAAAAATTATTTAATTTTATTTATTATTATTATTTTATTTTTTTCGATTTTTGTTACAGGTTGTATGTGCTTGCTGGTGAGACAGAGAGAAACAGAGAAACAGAAAGTGAAATCATTCCCTGGGGGGAATGGCCACACCACAATCCCTTACCTTTTCTCTTCCATTCTCCTCTGGGGATTTTGGGCACGGACACACATGTACCCAGCATTAGTTTCAAGCCTCCAGGTCAGGGACTTGAACCGTGGTAGATGATGGGGAGGCCAGTGACTTAACCACTATACCACCTGCTGGCCCCATTATTATAATACTAATATATATATATTATAGAGCATGTGCACTCATCAGAGACAGCTATGAGAAAGCAAGACAGAGAAAGTGAGAAAGCAAGCCGCCAGGTCTGGGACTTGAACTGTGGTTGCCCATGTGGGAGTCCAGCATCTTAACCACCATGCCACCTGCCATCCCTGTCCCGTTTCTTTGCACACTGAGCCTCCATGCTACTTATCCAGAGTGAGAGAGAGAGAAATCGAGAAAGCAAGCCGCCATGTCTGGAACTCAAACTGCAATCAGCCATGTGGGAGTCCAGTGCCCTTAACCACCATGCTGCCTGCCAGCTCCCTGAAGGGTCTGTTTTAAAACTAGAATTTCTTGTGTTCTTCCTATTCAACTCTGAGGAGTTTGGTCAAGTGAGATTTTTGTCACTAGCATAACTGAATAGAAAATGGCTTCCTCAAATAAACTTTGTACGTCCTTGATTCAGAGTAGAATATAGCACTAAATAGTCAAATAAAAATTATATACGTTTTAATCTCTTATTGAATGTCATGCCTGTAAATTTGCCACCAAAATATTAGTCCAGAAGTTAAACTAATTGCAGCTAGTAATAAAACGAAAGAAGTTTTTATTTTTCTTTTATTGTTGAGATGATAATAAAAGATTGTGAAGGGACCCAATGGTAGTGTAGGGGTAAAATGCAGCACTGTGCAGGTGGTCACACACAGGAAGGTTCAAGTCCAGGGACGTCCCCAAGTGTGCTGGGACATATGTTTGCCTACGATCCGGGACTGGATGAAGGATGAGAGTGGACTGTGGCATCCAGACTTTTTTGGGGGGAGGGAGCACTATCTCTTTCTCTCTCTTGCTCATGGAAGAAATACATAATTTAAAAAACAATCTTTCTTTTTATTTTAAGAATTTTTTTTTTTTGAATTTTACTTTCTTTCTTTTTTTCTTTCTTTATTTTAATTTGACCAGAGAGGGACAGAGTGAAAGAGAGAGAGAGGGAGGAAAAGTAAGAAAGAAAGCCACAAGGTCCAGGACTTGAATCATGGTCAGTCATGTGGGAGTATAGCACCCTTAACCACCACACCACCTGCCGGCCCTGAAATACATAAATTATTTTTTAAGAATTATTTTTTATTTAAATAAATTAATTATTATTATTATTTTCCAGTTTGAACAGAATGAGAGAGAGAGAGAGAAAGTGAGAAAGCAAGCCATCAGGTCTGGGACTTGAACCGCAGTCAGCCATGTGGGAGTCCATCACCTTTTACCACCATGCCACCTGCCAACCCCAATATATAAATTTTAAAAAAAGATTACAACCTGGCGGTTATGTGAGCTGGATTCCATATGGCTGACTGCGGTTCGTGTCTCTGACCTTGTGGCTTGAGAAACACACTGGATGTGCATGTGTGCCCCAAATCCTTCTTTTTTTTTTTTTTTTGAGAGATTTATGCTATAGGGTGCGTGCGCTCGCCAGACAGACAGAGAGAGACATAGAGACAGAAAGCGAGAAATCACCCCCCGGGGGGATGGTCACGCTGCAATCCCTTCTCCTCCATTCTCTTCTCAGGATCTTGGGCACGCACGCACATGCGCCCGGCATGAGTTTTAAGCCACCGGGTCTGGGACGCGAACCGTGGTCGACTACGTGGGAGTCCAGCTACATAGCCATTATGCTAACTGCTGGTTCCCATGCCCAAAATCCTGAGAAGAGGGAGAAACGGAGAAGGGATTGTGATGTTCATGAAGCGTGCTTTTTTGCTTTCTTTCTGTCTCCCTCTCCCTGTCTCCCTGTCTCCCTGGCCAGCATGTTAAAAAAAAAAAAAAAAAAAAAAAAAAAAAAAAAAAAAGAGAGAGAGATTATAAAGAACATTTCTAAAATACCGGTAAACCATTTAAAAAACAAAACAGGGGAGGCTAGATGGTGGATGGTGGCAGAGCAGTAAAACACAATGTCTTTGAAGCAATCCCCACGGAAAGGTTCCAGGTTGCGTGGTGGCATGGTGGTTAAGGCACTGGACACTCCCACATGTCTGACCACGGTTCAAGTTCCAGACGTGGGGGCTTGCTTTCTCACTCTCTCTCTCTCTTCCTCTCTCTCTCTCTCTGTGCATGTGTCTCTCTCTGGTCAAATTAAAATAAAATAAATGGATAAATGAAATGAAATGAAATGAAATTAATTATTTTTACAAAAAGAAAGAAAGGTTCCAGGTTCATGACTGGAGCCCTCCCTGAGTGTGCCAGGCATACACCTGCCCATGATCCAGAGCTGAGTGAGGAACCAGGGTCGACTGTCAATATCCTGTTGAGGGTGCTGTGTCTCTCTCGCTCTGGAATAAATGAATAAATAGACTTAAGAAAGAAAAGAAAAGAAAAATTATTTTATCTTACTGGCAGAGATAGCTATTGTTAATACTTTTTAGTATATCTTTCTGGAAGTTTTAGGTATACACTCTTTGAGAAGTGCCTGCAAAGATGGAATACTTTTTTTTTTTTTTGGCTATTGGGTGCATGTGCTTTCTGGAGAGAGAGAGAGACAGCAACAGAGTGGGAAAGTAAAAAATCAACTCCGGGGACAGGGAAGTGGTGGCCACAAGGCAATCCCTTCTGTTTCAGTCTCCTCTTGGGATTTTGGGCATGCGCGCACCCATATTCTGTATAATTTTCAAGCCTCCAGGTCAGGGACTCGAACTGTGGTTGGCCATGTGAGAGTCCAGTTCCTTAACCACCACACCAAATACTGGCCTCTGGGATGCATATTTTTTAAAATCTCCTTTCAACATGCATTTTATTCCAGTTATTAGGTTACAAGTCATCAAGGCAAGGTCAGTTTCTACTTCATTTTAGACAATTATATACTTTCGATGTTCATTGACTCATCATGCTTTGGAAAAGAGGGTAAAATATGATCAGTAAGACCAGCGAGTGTAGCTGTCTGGGTGCCATCATTGTGTGACGGAGCCTGAGCACCAAGGAGTGCCCGAACACTTGCCAATTCATTTAAGCCTGGAGAATGTAAAAAGACAGACCTGCCGGCAGCCATCACGTCAGCCTCACAGTCTGGCATTGACTGTGTTCTCTCTTCCAATGATAGGCCATGTAGATATTGGATCGTGTTCCAAAAGAGGTGAATATTACGCCCCAAGGTTTACATTTATCAGGCGGGCTCACGCATGCTTCAAGGCATTCACAATTTATTGGAATCCAAAATGAAATGAAGAAAGCGAGCAAGCTGCTTTAACAAACAGATGGCTTTCATTAAACGTAACCATTAATCTTGTCCTGATTACTGGAATGTGTTAGATTGCAATGTTTCCTTAATCTATTGATGAACTATCACCACAAAATATGTCACTAAAGTAAAATAATTGTTGATGTGTTAATGAAAACCATCAGAGGGACCAGAAGTCTCCTCTCTGTAGAATTAAGCAGAGAAAGAATTTATTTGAGAAGAAAGAAGGGGTGGTGTCTGCAACCCTTGTGAGGAGTTTTTAGGACTATGGAACAGAAGCACAAAGCTCTGAAAATGACCTGTTGAATTACAGGAGCGCTTTTAATTAAGCACTTCATAATAAGAATCTAAGTTTTACAAAAGCAGTTTTGAAGGGACAATCCTTCATTTTACAAATGATTCACAATAGAATTTTTAAAAAGAATTATTTATTTAATTTTATTATTATTACTTTTCTTTTCTTGTTTGGAGAGGTTTCTGCTATAGGGTGCTAGTGCTCGCCTGAAAGGCAGAGAGAGACAGAGAGACAGAAAGCAAAAAATCACCCTCTGGGGGAGGTGGCCACGCCACAATCCCTTCTCCTCCATTCTTCTCTCAGGACCTTGGGCACGCACGCACATGCTCCTGGCGTGAGTTTAAGCCACCGGGTCCGGGACTTGAACTGCAGTCGACTACATGGGGGTCCAGCGACATAGCTATTACGCCAACTGCTGATCCCTTGATTTTGTTATTTTTAAAAATGTATTTAATTTAACTTTTTATTTATTTATTTTAAATTTGACCAGAGAGGGACAGAGTGAGAGTGAGAGTGTGCAAGAGAGACATAGAAAGTGAGAAACTGGGAACCAGCAGTTAGCGTAATGGCTATGTCGCTGGACTCCCACGTAGTCGACCGTGGTTCGTGTCCTGGACCCGCTGGCTTAAAAGTCACGCTGGGCGCATGTGTGTGTGTGCCCAAGATCCCAAGAGGAGAA
>NW_006159518.1:2148699-2149655 GCF_000334495.1 Tupaia belangeri chinensis | reverse complement strand
GAGAAACCAAGTTGCCAGGTATGGGACTTGAACCATGGTTGGCCACGTGGGAGTCCAGTACCCTTAACCACCAAGCCACCTGCCAGTCCCTGGTTTCATTATTCTTAATAATTTATTCTTAATAATAATAAGAAAAGATGGGGCTAGCAGGTGGCATAGTGATTACGGTGCTAGACTCCCACTTGGCCAACTGCTGTTTGAGTCCTGGAACTGGTGGCCTGAAACTCATGCTGGGCAAGTGTGTGTGTGCCCAGGATACCGTGAGGAGAATGGAGGAGTAGGGATCAGGGCGTGACCATTCCCCCTGGGGGGTGATTTTTTTGCTTTCTGTGTCTTTGGTGAGCACATGAACCCTATAGCAAAAATCTCTCTGAAAATACGTACATACATACATACACACATATATCCATACATACAAGGATTAGGAGTCAACATTCCCGATCCAGGGCCTCTCCCTCTACATCTGTGATCTCAGATGATATTCAAATATTTATCATGGCCCAGGTACCAACGTGAGCGCATACAACACGCTGGCTGCAAGGTGTCCTGTGGCAGGAAATGGCCTGTATGTGATGTCAACATGACACAATACAGCAGGTGACTTTATAGTTTCTTGGAAAGGGGATGAGTGAATACCCTTTGAATTCCAGTAGGGAGGATTGATGACTAGTGGGAGAAGGATAGAAATTACTTGGGAGGATGTTACTGACTGACACATCGAAAAAACCACACAACTTCTCTGTAGCTCACATTTCCTCACACTGAACACTCAAAAGTCCTACAAAGTTGTTACGGGGATTGACAAGGATCAAAAATGGAAAAGGATGCGGGAACCAGCAGTTAGCGTAATGGCTATGTTGCTGGACTCCCACGTAGTCGACCGTGGTTCGTGTCCCGGACCCGGTGGCTTAAAACTCACGCCAGGCGCGTGTGCGTGCATGCCCAAGATCCCGGCA
>NW_006159518.1:2142733-2148606 GCF_000334495.1 Tupaia belangeri chinensis | reverse complement strand
CCGCCCGCTTAGTTGAAAAAAAAACCCCCCGAAAAAAAAAAAAAAAAAAAAAAAGGAAAAGGATGCTGGACACATATGCGTGTGTGCCCAAAATTCCCAAGAGAATGGAGAAGGGATTGTGGCATGGACATGCTCCCCCAGGGGTTATTTCTCACTTTCCCTTTCTCTCTGTGTCTCTCTATCTCTCTCCAGTGGGCACACATGCCCTATGGCAAAAACGTTACCAAAAAAATGGGGGAGCCCAGCAAGTGATATGGTGGTTAAGGCACCGTACTTCCACGTGACAGATCATGGTTCAAGTCCTGGACCTAGTGGCTAGCTTTCTCACTTTTTCTCTCTCTCCGTCTCTGTCTCTGGTGAGTACACTTGCTGATAGAAAATTAAAATAATAAAAAGAAATAAAATTAAACAATTGTTTTTGGAGAGGTTTTTTCTACACGGTGCATGTGTTCACCAGAAAGACAGGGAGAGACAGAGAGACAGAAAGCAAGAAACACCACCACCACCACCACCCCCAAGGGGCATGGCCACGCCGCAATTCCTTCTCCTCTATTCTCCTCTCAGGATCTTGGGCAAGCACGCTCACGTGCCTGGCCTGAGTTTAAACCACCGGGTCCAGGACTTGAACCTCCATCAACTATATGGGAGTCCAGTGACATAGCCATTAAGCCAATTGCTGCTCCCAAAATTAAATAATTCTTAAAAAAAGAAAAAAGAAAGAAGGGTGAGTCATTTTACAAATACATTAGATTTACCAAGTAACTAAATCTTCAAGAAAACGAGTCCCAGGGGGAAATCATCTAAGACCTACATTTCTTTTCCTTTTGCTTATAATACTTTATAATAACCCTGTCTATGAGATGTAAAATGTCACATTATATATTTTTTATTTTTTTATTTTTTAATTTTGGAGAGGTTTTTGCTATAGGGTGCGTGCGATCGCCAGACAGACAGAGAGAAACAGAGAGACAGAAAGCGAGAAATCACCCCCCAGGGGGGATGGCCACATCACAATCCCTTCTCCTCCATTCTCCTCTCGGGATCTTGGGCATGTACGCACACGCGCCCGGTGTGAGTTTTAAGCCACTGGGTCCGGGACCCGAACCGTGGTCGACTACGTAGGAGTCCAGCGACATAGCCACCACGCTAACTGCTGGTCCCTATATTTTTTACTTTTATGTTGGCAAATTTGTTCAAAATGAAAGGTTTCCAGTACTTCACTTTAGAAAGTAGAATTAACTTCTTTTTTTTTTTTTTTTGGAGAGGTTTTTACTATAGAGCATGTGCGCTCGCCAGAAAGAGACAGACAGATAGAAAGCGAGAAAAAGAGAGAGAAAGAAAGTGAGAAAGCACCCCCCCATGGGTAACAGTCATACATAATCTCTTTTTCTCTATTTCCCACTCCTTTTGGGATTTTGGGCACTCATACCCACATGCCCAGCATGTTTCTCAAGCCTCTGGGTCCGGGACTCGAACCACATAGTCAGCTGTATGAGATCCCAACGTCTAACTACCACACCATGGGCTGGCCTAGAGATTGGTAATTTTTAAAAAAGTTTTATTCATTGTCATTATTTTATTTTATTATTATTATTTAAAAGTTGACCAGAGAGAGAGACAGAGAGAAAGAGGGAAAATGAGAAAGCAAGCTGCTAGGTTTGAGACTCAAACCACAGTCAGCCATGTGGGAGTCCAGCTGCCCCAACCACCATGCCACCTGCTGGTCTCAGAGTGGTCTTTTTTTTTTTTTTTAATTTTACCATCTTAGCCATTTTAATTTAATTTTATTTATCATTATTCATTTTTAATTTGACCCGAGAGAGACACAGAGAGAGAGAGAGGGAAAGTGAGAAAGCAAGCTGCTGGGTCCAGGACTCAAACTGCAGCTGGTCACGTGGAAGTCGGCACCTTAACCACCACCCCACCTGCTGGCCCCCAGAGTGGTCATTTTTAAACATCATTGCAGCGGAGCAAACAGTAACGGCTGTGGTGCACATCTATTTTCAATTTATGGCATTTATGCCTCTTCAATAATATCTTGGCCTTTTTCTTCTTCTAACTCAATTTCCTTTCTGTTTCTTACTCTTTTTATAGATCGTTTCAATCTGTCTCACTTCTGAGCCAAAATTTTTTGAGATCAGGATCGCATTTGGGATCCTTTACTTAACAACGGCTTGCATACACATGCGTCTCTAACCTTCACATGGGCACGCAGGCACAGAGAGCTGATTACACAAGGTCTCAGCTCAAACCTTTGCTTTGTTATTGCATGCATATATTTAACAATATTGTTTTCTGCAGGATGCTAAGAGCACTTTTCTTTCTATTTTACAGAGGGCTCAGAAACATATAAACTTTTGTTAATATTCATACCATGGTACATCCAAATGGAACTCCTAAATATTGAGTCATTAGGAAAGTCATAGCAAATTCTTCTATGTTTCCCTATGCAAAAATGCCTCATGACTTTTTTTATTTAGTTTTTTTTTTTTTTTTTTTGGAGGTTTTTGCCTTAGGGTGCATATACTCTCTGCAGAAACAGAAACAGAGACAGTGAGGGGGAAAGTAAGAAATCACCCCCCAGAGGGGATACCCATACTGCAGTCCCTTCTGCATTCTCCTCCCAGGATTTTGGGCATGCATACATGTGGTTCCGGTGTGATCTTCAAGCCACCAGGTCTGGGACTCGAACTACAGTCGGCCATGTGGGAGTCCAGCGATGTAACTGCTGTGCTATCTGCTGGCCCCACATCATGACTTTTCTGACATTCCAATGGATGCTTTACAATTTGTTTAGAATTTAAAGGCTTAATGACAATAATCAGAGGAAAGAGTATATCAATTTATTTTACATAACTGAGTGAAAAATAAATGGAAACAACAGTAAATAGAATTTAATATGGTCTCACGTGCCCTGCAGGAAGTGGTGACTGATTTGGAGGGGTAAACTCCACTGCCATATAGACTCACCAATCTCCTTTCTGTTGGACATGGTGCTGCCAACCTCCTTAATTCCGTAACCAGGATTTTAGGCACTGGACACCACGACCAGCCTTTGGATTGGACCTGAAAATAGAACCTGGGCTTCCCACATGGTCCCAGCCTGTACAGCAGTGTCTTAGTAGCACGTTCCACCATGGCTGGGTGTGAGCACTTCTGTCTTGAGATATTCTTTCTCTCTTTGCTGGTGCCCAAGGTGCGTAATTGTTCCCCTCTTGAGTCGTTGAACCCCATGTGTGCATCCACAGTTCAAGGGCTCACTTCAAACCTCCCCAGACTCCAAACCTCACGCCTTTCTTTATTAGCCTCTGGTGGGTGTCTACACTCAGCTGCACTTTCTCCTGTCCCCCCTTCTTTCCCGTGTGCTCAGGGCTCTTTGCTCAGACACTTGATCCTCTTATTCCCATCTCCTCACTGTTGGGGTTGAGCCTCTGGGTTAGCACAGGAGATGGCAATTCCGTGCAGCGTGCAGTGGGGAGAGACAGAGCCCTGAAGGCTGTGCTTCCATCTGTGTGGCTGCCCTCACCCTCCGGTTGGGGAGTTATGTGTGAAGGTTCACTTGTGTTTCAGTTGCTCATTCATTCATCTATTCACTTGAAGGGGTCTAGACTATATCACCATAATCTAAGGATTATTTTGAGCTGAAGACATTTGGGAATCAAAAGCTACAGGAAGAGGCATTCTCAGAATTGCTTTTTTCTTTTCTTTCTTTTAAGGTTTTTTCTATAAGGCAGTACACTCGCCGGAAAGAGACAGAAAGAGAGACAGTGAGAGGGAAAGTGAGAAATAACCTACAGAGGGGATGGCTACTCCACAGTCCCTCCTCCTTCATTCTCCTCTTGGGATTTTGGGCACAGCACACACACATACCTGGCATAATTTTCTTTCATAAATTAAAAAAAATAATTTTAAAGAATTATCTTATTTAACTTTATTTACTTATTTTAATTTGTCCAGAAAAGGACAGTGAGGGTGAGAAAATGAGAAAGCAAGCTGCCAGGTCTGGGACTTGAATCGCAGTAGGCCATGTGGGAGTCCAGCACCCTTAACCACCACATTACCTGCAGGCCCCTGGGCATGATTTTCTTTTCTTTTCTTTTTAAAGAATTATTTATTTAATTTTATTTATCCATTCATTTATTTTAATTTGACCATAGAGAAGAGAAGAGAGAGAGAGAGAATGTGAGAAAGCAAGCCACCAGGTCTAGGACTTGAACTGTGGTTGGCCATGTGGGAGTATCTGGTGCCAGAATCACCATGTCCAGCACACCATCTGCTGGTTCCCTGGCATGGTTTTCAAGCCCTCGCATCTAGGAGTTGAACTGCTATTGGCCATATGGGAGTCCAGCGCTTTAACCACCACACCATTTGCTGGCCTCTCCTTTTATCTTTTCTAAAAGCAAAGCTTCGCAGAAGAAAGTTGCTGTCATAAATTCTCTCTCCAGAAGTTTTACAACTAGAGAAGAACAACTCTTATCACCAAAGAGAGAAGAAAGCGTAAGTCAGTACCTGCGTGGGAAATCACCAGACATCGTCATAAAACCATCGCTTTAACTGAACGTGTCCCTCTGAAATTCCTGTGCTGAAATCTAAAACTAATATGAGAGCACACGAAAGTGGGCCTTTGGGAGATGATTACATCATGAAGATTGAAAAGCCATAAATGGGATTAGTGCCTTTGGAGTCCCAGAGAGATTCTTTCTGCCCTGTGAGGACACAGCAAAAAGACAGCCATCTATGGGGCCCGCAGGTGGCACGGTAGTTAAGGCACTGGACTCCCACATGGCTGATCATAGTTTGAGTCTGGGACCCAGCAGCTTGAAATCACACTGGGCATATGTATGTGTGTAAGTGCCCAAAATCCCAAGAGGAGATTGGAGGAGAAGGGATTGCAGCGTGGCTATCCTCCCTGAGAGGTTGATTTCTCTCTCTGCCATAGAAATCTATGCTATGGCAAAAACCTAAAAATTTAAAAAATTTAAAAAGACAGCTTGCTTGCCTCCTTCCTTCCTTCCTTCCTTTCTCCCTTCCCTTCTTTTCTTTCTTCTTCTTTCTTTCTTTTAAATTTGACTAAAGAAGGACAGAGACAGGGCGAGAGAGAGAGAGAAAGAGGGAGAAAGAAAGTCACCAGGTTCAGGACTCGAACTGTGGTCGGCCATATGGGAGTCCAGTGCCTTTGGCCACCACGCCACCTGCCAGCCCCAAAAAGACATCTTTCTATGAATGAGAAAGTGGGCCCTTAGCAGATAGTGAATTTGCAGGTGCCTGGATCATGCCTTCCCAGCCTCCAGAACTGTGATAAATAAATTTCTATTGTTTATGATATTTTTGTTATAGCAGCCTCAATGGACTATGATAACAATTATACAACCTATTTATTCTCCTAAGGGTCCATTTACTTTTCCTAAAAGTAATTCATCCTCACAGAAGTGCTTCCATGCCTCTGTCCATCCCCCATGAAGATGATTCATAAGCCTCAAGTACTAACCACCTCCTTGAGTCACATTTCTTTTTTTTGTTTAAACTTTTTTTAAAAAAGATTTATTTATTTATATATTTGTTATATTCAATTTATTATTATTATTATTATTTTGGAGAGTTTTTTGCTACAGAGCATGTGCGCTCGCCAGAGAGACAGAGAGATAGAAAGCGAGAAATCACCCCTCCCCCCAGGGGGGATGGCCACGCTGCAATCCCTTCTCCTCCATTCTCCTCTCGGGATCTTGGGCACGCACGCGCCAGATGTGAGTTTAAGCCACCGGGTCCAGGACTTGAACTGCAGTCGACTACATGGGAGTTCAGCGACATAGCCATTACGCTAACTGCTGGTCCCTCTTAATTTTTAATTTGAGCAGAGAGAGACAGAGGGAGAG
>NW_006159518.1:2135406-2142710 GCF_000334495.1 Tupaia belangeri chinensis | reverse complement strand
CTGCCAGATCTGGAACTCAAACTGCGGTCAACCATGTGGGAATCCAGTGCCTTTAGCCACCATGCCATCTGCAGCCCTGAGTCACATTTTTTGTAAACTCCCATGCACCCCTAGTGAAATTCAGTGTTTTGTCCCTTTTTGCTAATTTGTCTTTTGTCAGTTTAATTTGCATGTCTCCAAAAATTTTTAAATTTTTTTGGAGATGTTTTCGCTATAGGGCGCGTGCGCTCGCCAGACAGACAGAGAGAGACAGAGAGATAGAAAGTGAGAAATCACCCCCCAGGGGGGATGGCCATGCCGCAATCCCTTCTCAGTTCTCCTCTCGGGATCTTGGGCATGCACGCACACATGCCCAGCGTGAGTTTTAAGCCACTGAGTCCGGGACGTGAACCGCAGTCGACTACGTGGGAGTCCAGCGACATAGCCATTACGCTAACTGCTGGTCCCAATGTCTCCAAATATTTAACCTAAGAGGGTAGAAGAAAAGAATGTCCTCCTCAACACCTAAGCAGATTTGTCTTGTCCATTATTCGACTAACGCAGTGCTCCCCAGGTGCTGGGGAATGAATGAAGAAGATTCCAGAACAGGGTCTCTTCCTTTGAAGAGTGAATGGATATCAACAAATAATCAGAAAGTATGGTCAGAGTGAGGAAGGGGTGTACAGTAGACAAGGTGGGAAACTTGACTTCGGAGAGTGCCAGTTCTTCTTCATACAAGGATATTTTGGAAGACCAGTCCCTTGGAATCTCCAAGTTCTTATTCCAACAGAGGAGCTACAGAGGGATATGGGGGACCCTGGAAACAATGCCAGCAGAAGCTGGGTTCTTCAAAGGGAGTACAGATTCAGATCTTCCCAACCATTTGCATTTCCAAGTTTTCAAAACAAGATTTGCAGATGTGAAAAAAAGTTTGCTTATGTTTTCTTTCCTTCTCTTTATATAAAATAATTATTTATGGAACCAGAAGATGGCATAATAGTTCCATTGCTGGACTCCCACATAGTTGACTGCTGTTCCAGTACTAGACCCGGTGACTTAATACTCACGCTGGGCACGTGTGCATGTGTGCCCAAAATTCCTAGAGGAGAATGGAGGAGAAGGGATTGCGGTGTGGCCATCTCCCTGGGGGTGGGGGTGTCTCTCTGTCTCTCCAGTGAGTGCATGTAACCTATAGCAAAAAAAATCCCTCTAAAAAAGGAATTATTTATTAATTTTATTATGATTATTTTTTAAATTTAAGCAGCTAGAGACAGAGGAGGGAGGGAAAGGGAAAGTGAAAAAGTAAGCCGCAACATCTGAGTCAACCATGGCCCACCATGTGGGAGTCCAGTGCCTTAACTACTAGGCCCCGCCTTCTCTATGATGGACATTTTTCCTTGAAACCTTACACAGATGACTGAACTCACCTCCCTCTGAGAGTGCAGGTTGCCGTTTTCGATGTGTCTGATGTTGAGTTTTGCTATGGATACCTGGCCTCATGAACTGATACTCTCTAGGGCCTTCTAAATCAGTCACTTAATGTGACAGCTACTGTTGTGGGATGGCGTCTGTGATGATATCCAGGTTCTTGGCGTTTCGGACAAAGAATTGAATGGAACACGCCAACAGCAAAAGGAAAAGGGAGTGTATTAAGTAGAAGCAAAAGTGCACTCCTGAGAGGTAGGAGCGGGCTCGGGCCTACAGAGAAAGAGTGGCTCAAAGCCCTGGCAGTTACATTCTGTGAGGTTTATAATTTTAAATATAGATTGTGTTGGTTGATCATTGGGTAGGCCCTCTCCTTGGCTATCCCAAATGTGGCTTCATCAGCTAGACATCCCCTACCGGAAATCTGCTACTGTACTCTGCCCTGACTGGCTTTTCTGTCTAGCCACAGGGGCAGTTGCTCAGCCCCCTTACCCACTTCCTTTTGCCTTGTCGTCTCTTCACATAGAAAGGGGGTGGTAGGGAGCCACTTGGCCTCCTTCATTGTTCTCTGGATGGCATGAAAAGATTTTCATAAAAAAGGAATTGGAAACTAGAATATGATGTTTTCTGTTTCTGTCATTGTCAGGAAAATAATGTCATTAAAAAAAAATCTTTTTCAATGCAACCAAATTTGCGTAGTGTGTTTTGGGGAGTGTCTTATGAAGACCAAGTAAGTGCTCTGTGAGGAACTAAGAGGAAATCATCTCTAATCTTTTGCTTTGTTTAGACCCCCGGGGGTGGAGGACTAGAAAACTGAAGCTGGATGACTAATACAGGCAGATGTCTGGATTTGTAAAGTTCAGGTGGGTGTTCATTTACAGACTGCAGACCCCTCAGTGGGAGACCGGGGTGCTCAATCCTGTGATAAGTGGTAAAGAACATTTCTTTCTAATTGTAATTAGCATTATAGTTATAATGCTAATGGTCTTTGACTTACTCCTCAGTTGGAATCCCGCCTTCCCCAGCAGATGCTGGGAGCCTGGGGTTGGGGCGGCTCCCTACCCTGGGAGGCCTTTACTGGGTGGGGGGGGGGACTCTCTCCCTCTCTTTCATACTCAGGCTCAATAAACCCAGTGGAGTTGTCATCGTGAAGGCAAAGGCTCTGTTGGGAAGGAGTATGTAAAAGAACGAAGACTTTTTTGAAGGTAAAATGTAGACTCACATCATCTTTATACTAAGTGGAAGATGTCAGAAAAATTCCATTTTATTTTTCATCTTGCCATTGAGATGATAACTCTAAAAAGGCATCTATCTTTATTTGTGCTGACCAACCTTTGAAAGAAGCCATCACTGAAAACAGGATCAACCAAGTCTTTTTTAAAGGACTATTTTGTTTCACTCTACTTATTTATGTATTTTAATTGTGACCAGAGAGGGACAGAGCAAGAGAAGGAAAGAGGGAAAGTGAGAAAGCAGACCACCAGGTCCAGGACTTGAACTGTGATTGGTCATGTGGGAGTCCAGAGCCCTTAACCACCATGCCACCTGCCAGCCCCGGCTCAGCCAAGTCTTAATAGCTATTCTGATTTGGTTCGGTTGAAACCTGAGGAAAATATCTTATCATTAGAGCTAAGTGAACACACACACACACACACACACACACACACACACGTTTTTTCCATGCAGGAAATAGAATCTCATGAAAATCAACAACAGTCCAGAAAAGATGATCAAGCATGACATTTCTTTCAGTTTACCATCCCCCTGCTTGTTTTGGTTTGGTTTAGGCTAAATGACAGATCTTTGTCATATCTAGACACGGAGTGCTCATTTTCCTGGTTGCAGTTTCATCACCTAAAATAGTGCTTGGGTATACACACATTCTTTTCTGTAATAGAAACCTGATGAACTTCAGAATTTATTTGATATATGTATTCAATAGAAGCCACTGCTCATTTTTTGCAAAAGTGGAGTAACACAGCAGCCTCCATTTGTTTTCAAATTTTTTTCTATTTTACCATCTCATTCCTCATAGCAGCCCTGTTCAGGCTGAATGGAAATATTGATACACATGAAAACAAACCCAACTTTCTTAATAAGCAAAGAAATGCATATTGTAGCAAGGTGCTGTTATATGAGCTGCTGTTATTGTGACAGGAATGAAACATATTAATCACATCCATTGTGGCTGAGGAAGAGGGACAAAGCTCCGCCCCCTGGATCCTGGTATTTTAGCCCTGGTCTTTTCTGAGACCTGATCTATTCCTGCAGTCTGGAAAGCATCCCTTGTTATAGAAAGCACCTTTCTCTTCTTTTGCTTCCATTTTTAATGTTATTATTATTTTTTTTAAAGTAAAAATATTGACTAATTTGGGTCAGCAGGTGGCACGGAGGTTAAGGTGGCTGGATCCCATATAGGGCCGACTGTGCTGTTCCTCCCAGACCTAGTGCATAAAAATCACTCCTGGTGGGGGACCAGCAGGTGGCCTGGTGGTTAAAGCACTGGCAGCTCCCACATGGCCAACCATAGTTTGAGTTCCAGACCTGGTGGCTTACTTTCTCACTTTCCCTCTCTCTCTCTCTCTGGTCAAATTACAATAAATGAAATAAATAAATAAATAAATAAATCTAAAAAAAAAGGAAGAACAAAAAGAAAAACCACTCCTGGTGTGTGTGCGTGCATGCCCAAGATCCTGAGCGGAGATGGGAGGAGAAGGGATTGCAGGGTGGTCCTTCCCCATTGGTGATAATTAGCACATGTGCCTTATTAAAAAGAAGAAGAAGAAAGAAAAAAAGACTGGACCATTGAATACTTTTGCTTTTATTTCAGCCTATTTTCACTTAGTAGCAGTTTTTACTTTTGCAAATTGATCACATACATCTTCTTGCCTTCGTGGTATTAAGGCTATCAAATGGCTTCCTAATTTTCTCCTTGGATCCTGCATGGCATCCGTTTTCAGTTGGAGGTTACAGAGGCTCACAAAATGGTATCCCCAAAGTATGGTGCTTTGGCGTGCTGAGTTCTTTGAACTGCAGAAGATTGGAAGGCCTCAGAAGCAGCATCAGAACTGAGGTCTCTCTGACCTTCTGCGGCCCTCCTGTCTCTCCCAGCCCCCAGCCTCCCCGGTGCACAGGGAGGGGGTCTCTCTGAACTGCCCTTATCTGCCTAAAGACAGATCCTCCAAAAAGGAACTCAACTGTCAGGAGTCTCTTCCCTGTGAATCTCATTAAGCAGGAAAGATTAACCCTATCACTGAAGAGACTCAAGGTCGGTAGAATGCTCAGACCCGATCACCTGTCACCCATGCATTTTTCCCCAGAACCATTTACCAAGTTGCCTACATCCCCACCCCCCACCCCTATGAAGAAGCTTCGAAGTGTCACTGGGTATTGGGTATTCCTTTTTCTTTCATGAGATAGTCCTGAGTATATAATAAATGTGTGTCCCTTTCCTCCTGTTAATCTACTTTGAGATTATTTCATAGACTTAAATTATTGAACCTCTCTCTCACCTGCAAGACTTTTTCTGTGAGCTCTCTAGATATTTTCTCCTTTTCCTTCCTCTAAGTATGATTTTACAGACCTCCAATTTCTCCCTTTCCTTTTCTGAACTTCAAATCAAAGAGAGATCTGGGCCAGCTGGTAGCATGGTGGTTAAGGCAGCTGGATGTCACATGACCCGCCACATGGGTCAGTCCCAGGGCTGGCAGCTTGAAAAACTCCTAGGTTGAGGACCAGCAGATGGTGTGGTGGTTAAGACACTGGACACTCCCATGTGGCCAACCACGATTCAAGTCCCGGACCTGGTGGCTTGCTTTCTCGCTTTCCCTCCTTCTCTCTCTCTCTCTGTCTCTCTCTCTCTCTGGTAAAATTAAAATAAATGAATAAGTAAAATTAATAACAAAAATTCTTTAAAAAAAAAGAAAAACTTGTAAGACTCATGTGTGCACATAACCAAAATCCTGAAAGGAGGGAGAAAGAAGGAGAAGGGATTGTGGTGTGGCCATCTCCCATGGGAGGTGCTTTCTTATTTTCTCTCTCCCTCTCCAAAAAAAAAGAGAGATCGATTCTCACTTGATTGTTGCTATCAGATAGTAAAGGAGCCATACAAGAACCAAACTTGATTCCATATTTGTACTTAGTTTGGGGTCTGTCTTAGTAGATTAACCTTCAGGAAAATCAGTCTTTAACTTCTGTCTTGCATTTCCTTCATAATAAACCTTACAGAGCCTAAGCTTTTACCTCCCTCACACTGCATCTAGCCTACAGCCTAAATAAGGGAAGGGAATAACCACCAGCTGAGTCTTTGCAGTTACAGGCTATGGAGACAGGGAAGGGAGAGAGGCCACCAGGTCCCTCCTGAACAACTGGCAAAGATTTTACCAACTTAAGCACCACAAGTCACATGTAGATTCTGATTTTGTTTCCTTTTTCTTTGAGAGATTTTTTTTCTCATAGGATGTGTACGTTAGCCTGAGAAATAGAGAGACAGAAAGCAAGAAATCACCCTCTGGGAGGATGGCCACACTGCAATCCCTCCTTTCTCTTCTCGGGATTTTGGGCATGCACGTGTACACACACACACACACACCTGGCGTGAATTTTAATCTGCCGGGTCTGGGACTTGAACCATAGTCAAGAATGTGGGAATCCAGTGACATAAACATTACATCATCTGCTGGTCCCAACCCTCATTTTTTTTCTTTAAAAGCTTCTGTGATGGGGACCAGCAGATGTGGTAATGGTTACATCCAGCACATCACTGGATTCCCATGTAGTTGACCGCGGTTCTAGTCCTGGACCTGGCAGGACTAGAACCTCACACCGGCTGTGTGTGTGTGTGTGTGTGCCTAAAAATCCCCAGAGGAGAATGGAAGAGAAGGGATTGAGGCACGGCCATCCCCCTGGGGGGTGGGGGGGTGATGTCTCACTTTCTGTCTCTCTGGCAAGCCCACATGTCCCATAGCAAGAAAATCTCTTTAAAAGAAAGAAAGAAAAGTCCTGTGATGTGCTAGCCTGTGGCATGGTGGTTAGGGTGGTTGGATCCCACATGGCTGACTTTGGGGCTAGAGTCCTAGGCACATTGGGTATATGTGCATGCCCAAAATCCAGAAAGGAGGGAGAGATGGAGGAGAAGGGGGTATGGTGTGACCATTCCCCAAAGGGGATGCTTTTTCACTCTCTCCCCAACCCTGCAAGAATATGCACCTTCCATCAAATTTTTTTAAAAGGGGACCAGCAGTTAATGTAATTGCTATGTCGCTGAACTCTCATGTAGTCAACCGCAGTTCAAGTCCTGGACTCGGTGGCTTAAAACTCATGCTGGGTGTGTGTGTGTGCGTGCCCAAGATCCCGAGAGGAGAATGGAGGAGAAGGGATTACGGTGTGGCCATCCGTGGGGGGAGTGATTTCTTTTCTTTTCTTTTCTTTCCTTTTCTTTTCTTTTCTTTTCTTTTCTTTTCTTTTCTTTTCTTTTCTTTTCTTTCGTTTTCTTTTATTTTGTAAAGATTTATTTATTTTTAATGTGTTATTATCATTATTCTTCCATTTTGACCAGAGAGACAGAGAGAAAGGGAGAATGAGAAAGCAAGCCTACAGGTTTGGGACCTAAACCATGGTCAGCCAGGTTGGAGTCCAACGCTTCACCGCCACACTCCCTGCCAGCCCTGGGGAGTGATTTCTTACTTTCCTTCTCTTTTTCTCCAGCTTGTGCATGTGTCTTTGGCAAAAACTTAGAAAAAGAAATGTGGGAACCAGCAGTGAGCATAATGGCTATGTCGCTGGACTCCCACGTAGTCAGCTGCGGTTCGCGTCCCCGACCCGGTGGCTTCAACACTACGCCGGGCGCGTGTGCGTGCGTGCCCAAGATCCCGAGAGGAGAATGGAGAAGGGATTGCGGC
>NW_006159518.1:2132932-2135353 GCF_000334495.1 Tupaia belangeri chinensis | reverse complement strand
CAATGCGCCCTAAAGCAAAAACACCTCTAAAAAAAAAAAAAAAAAAAAAAAAACTTAAAAAAAGAAATATAAAGAAAAGAAAAACAGGCCAGCAGGTGGTGTGCTGGTTACGGTGCTGAATTCCCACATGGCCGATCATGGTTCAAGTCCTGGACCCAGCGGCTTAAAACTCATGCCAGGCACGTGTGCTTATGTGCCAAATCCCAGGAGGAGAATGGAGGAGAAGGGATTGTGGCATGGCCATCCTCCTGGGGGATGGGAGGTGATTTCTCACTTTCTCTCTCTCTTTCTGTTTCTCTCCATTGAGTGCATGTGCTCTATGGCAAACATCTAAAAAAGAAAGAAAGAAGAAAGAAAAGAAAAACAAAAACCATGTGACAACCTGTGACTTCGGAGACAGTCTTTAGACACTCTTCTGCCATTTGCCCAGGTTGTGGGCTTCCTGAGTAAAGGGACCTTTCCTTTCCACCACTTGTCTTTGCACTATGGACTTTCCAGTGATGAGCAGTTGAAGTTGGGTTCAGGTATGGGGTTCGGGGTCCAAGACCAAAGTATTAATTGCTCTTGGGGATCTGGCAGGTGATGTGGTTAAGGCAGCTGGACTCCCACATGGCTGACCACGAATGGTTTCCTGGACCTAGCAGCTTGCTTTCTCCCTTTCCTTCTCTCTCTCTTTCTGTCTCTCTCTGGCGAAGCATGAGCCCTATACCAAATTGAAAATTACTACTAATAATAAGTAAATAAAATCATTATCATAAAAAGTACATAAAATCATTATCATAAAACAGAGTTTAAAAACAGAAAAAGCAGTGTGTGTTTTTGACGCATCACAAGGTTTATGGTGAGAGCTCTACAGCAGAAGATACATTACTAAAAGAAAAGCATACACATTTGGGACCAGCAGATGGCACAATGGCTGTGTTGTCCAACTCCCATGTGGTTGACCGTGGTTCAAGTCCCGGACCCAGTGGCTTAAACTCACGCTGGGCATGTGTGCATGCGTGCCCAAGATCCCAAGAGGAGAATGGAGGAGAAGGGATTGCGGCGTGGCCATCCCCCCTGGGGGGTGATTTCTTGGTTTCTGTCTTTCTGTCTCTCTCTGTCTTTCTGGCGAGTACACACGCCCTATAGCAAAAATGTAGCAAAAACCTCTCAAAAAAGGAAAGAAAAGGACTCTATCATCTGTGCTACATAGGCTGGGTCTTCTCTTCCTGGTACTGAGGGGGACACTCTTACAAATGGAGATCTCCACTATAGGTTTAAATTTGCCTTACAAAAGGGTAACTTCTACTGTTTCCAGAACTTTCCCTGCATCTGTAGTTTTTAAAAATAATCTTGATGCCAAAGAGACATTTTTGGGGATGTTGTACTTTGGTCTCCTACAGTCCTAATTTGGGGTGGCATATTTTTGGCCTTCAACCAATACAATTTTATCTGTGAGGTTTACACCACCCAGGATGGAGGGCACCATGGCCCTTAAATCCTCCTCATGTGGAGTATCTTGGCAGAGATGGCTGCACATGGGAGTCTTGGCCAGGGCGTCGCTTGCCCCGTCTCTGAGACGGGAAGTGGACTCAGGGGGTATACTGTGTCTTTTTAACATTTTTCAGTGTGGCTCTGGTCAGGTTTTTCTAAACCCAGATTCATTGGCAGTACTGGTGGGTGGAAACTGCTAATGGGTTTTGGCATGAGAGTGTTTCTCAGTCTGAATTTTCACTAGAGTGGAAGGGAATCCAGTGAGCCCTTGCACAAAGACCAGCCATGTCTTTCCCACTACATGAAGTCTCTCTTGCTTTCCATGGGTTTTGACAGTCTGCATAATCTTGTCTGATCCCTTCACCTGCACCTTCATTCCCAGTGAGCTGGCCTCTTTTCCCAGTTTTTTTTTTTTTTTTTTTTAGAGGTTTTTGCTATAGGGCGCGTGCACTCGCCAGAAAGACAGAGAGACAGAGAGACAGAAAGTGAGAAATCACCTCCCCAGAGGGGATGGCCACGCCGCAATCCCTTCTCCTTCATTCTCCTCTTTGGATCTTGGGCACACACGTACATGCGCCTGGTGTATGTTTAAGCTACCAGGTCTGGGACTCGAACCACAGTCGACTACATGGGAGTCCAGGGCCATAGCCATTGTGCCAACTGCTGGTCCCTTTTTATTTATTTATTTATTTATTTATAATTAATTAATTAATTAATTAATTACTTATTTTGCTATAGGGCACATGTACCTGCCTGAGAGAGACAGATAGAGATAGAAGAAGAGAGAGAGGGAAAGTGAGAAATCAATTACTTATTTTGCTATAGGGCACATGTACCTGCCTGAGAGAGACAGATAGAGATAGAAGAAGAGAGAGAGGGAAAGTGAGAAATCACCTCACAGGAAGGATGGCCACACCCCAATCTCTTCTCCATTATGTCAGGATC
>NW_006159518.1:2121512-2132802 GCF_000334495.1 Tupaia belangeri chinensis | reverse complement strand
AAAAGGAGCACCCGCCACTTGATTTCCACTGAAAATGGCAGATTCTTCCCCGGGCCCTCCTCACAGTGGCTCCTGCGGACCACGGAGGTCGTGAACCTCCGGATGCTCTGTCCCAGCATGGCGCTGCTGGAAACCCTGTGAGAGCGCAGAGTCTGAAGACGGGAGAAATGGCCGCACCGCCCCAAGCCCTTCCTTTCTTACGACCTTGTTCTCTAGCTGCTGCAAGGACCGAAAGGGCAAGAATGATTTATTTTTGGGACCAGCAGGTGGCATGGTGGTTAAGGTGCTGGACATTCCCACATGGCTGACCAGGGTTTGAGTCCTGAACCTGGTGGCTTGCTTTCTCACTTCCTCTCTCTCTCACTCTCACCTTCTGTCTCTCTCTGGTCAAATTAAAAAATAAGGCCAACCAAGGCCAAGTCAAGGACCTGGTGGTTTGTTTTCTCTTTCTTTCTCTCTCTCTCTCTGTGTCTCTCTCTGGTCAAATTAAAACAAATGAATAAATAAATAAAATTAAATAATTCTCTTTTTAAAAATAAGTATTTATTTTATTTTTATTTATTATTATTGTTATTTTTAATGTGCTATAGACGCTCGCCAGAGAAAGACAGACAGAAAAAGTGAGAAAGTAAGCTGCCAGGTCTGGAACTCGAACAGTGATTGGCCATGTAGGAGTCCAGCTGCCTTAAGCACCACACCACCTGCCGGCCCTCCCCGTGTGTTTTTTCAAGCTACTGGGTGGTGACTCCAGCAGCATAGTCGGCCATGTGGGATCCAGCACCTCAACCTCCATCCCATCTGCTGGCACCCCTCCGTTCCTGGTTTATTCTTGCTACTTTTCTTCCTGGCAGTTTCTCGGTCCACTCAGCTAAAACCTTCCATGCAATGCCGAGATCAGCTTCCATGTCTCTCAGAAAGCCTCTTCACGATTCCAGTCTGCACTGGAGTTCTCCATTGTCCCCCATTCATTCACTCACTGAACAAATACCTCTTACATGATTCTTTTTTTTTTTTTTTAAAGAATTATTTTAGCTCTTCCGGGGACGATGTCTAGAGGCACTCAGGCTGGTCGAGCGTCTGACCTACCAGCGTAGGCTCTCCTACAACACAGCCTCCAACAAGACTAGGCTGTCCTGAACCCTGGTAATAGGATCGTTTACCTTTATACCAAGAAGGTAGGAAAGCACCCAAACCTGCATGGGGCGTGTCCCCGGGCTGACTCCGAGGGGTTCGTGCTGTGAGACCGAAAGTTCTCACGAGGCTGTCTAAAACGGAGCAGCACGTCAGCAGGGCCTTCGGAGGCTCCACCTGCGCGAAATGCGTCCGCGAGGGGATCAAGCGTGCGTTCCTTACAGAGGAGCAGAAAATCGTTGTGAAAATTTTGAAGGCACAAGCACAGAGTCAGAAAGCTAAATAAAAACGACACTCTCGGGAACCAGCAGTTAGCGTAATGGCTATGTCACTGGATTCCCACGTAGTCCACCGCGGTTCACCTCCTGGACCCGGTGGCTTAAAACTCATGCTGGACGCGTGTGCGTGTGTGCCCAAGATCCCTGGAGGAGAATGGAGGAGAAGGGATTGCGGCGTGACCATCCCACCTGGGGAGTGATTTCTCGCTTTCTGTCTCTCTGTCTCTCTCTGTCTGTCTGGCGAGCGCACGCGCCCTATAGCGAAAACCTCTCCAAAAAAAACAAAACAAATGGCACTCTTTTGAGTAATAAAAAAATCAAAAGGTTAAAAAAAAAAAAAGAATTATTTTAGGGGCCAGCAGATGGTGCAGCAGTTACATCACTGGACTTCCACGTGGCCAACCATGATTTGAGTCCCAGACCTGGTGGGTTGAACCTCATGCTGAGCACGTGTGTGTGCATGACCAAGATCTTGGGAGGAGAATAAAGGGAAGGGATTGTGGCATGGCCTCTCTCCAGCACACATGCCCTAAGGCTAAAAACTTCCAAAAAATTAAAAAAAAAACGAAAAATTTATTATTATTTTCAATTTGACCAGGGAGAGAAAGAGAGAGAAGGGGAAAGTGAAAAAGCAAGCAGCCAGGTGCGGGACTTTAACATGGTCGGCCATGTGGGAGTCCAGCTCCTTAACCACACCATGCCACCTGTTTGCTCTTGTTCTATGATTTTGCTATGCCGGTCACTATGCTTAGTGGGAATCCTACAGTAAATATGGCCTAACTGTTCCTTGCTTTCGTGGGACTGAGAGTCAAGGTGATCTGGGCATCACACACACACAAATTAGAGTAATAGATTCTTTCCGTCCTTCTTGCAATCCCTAATTATTAATTGGAGCAATCTTCTTCTTCTTTTCTTTTTTCACAACTAACAAAACCTAGTTCTTGAAGATAAGCCAAAATATGGATTTTTGAGGCAGGACCTGAGGCCTCTCCAGGACTGAAGAAAGAGCTAGAACTCTGGCAGAAAGAGAGTCCCTCCAGGGACTCCGCTGCAAGAACATTTAGACTTTCTCTTCAGGGCACTGCTTCCGCTTCAACAACTGCTACTTTCTGTATCTAGGCCAAGTTTCAAGCTCCAGGACAAAATTGGAACGTTAAACTTGAGTTGTTTAGGTGGGTGGAGGTGGGTGGGTAAGCTGGGTCCACTGAAGGCCTTCCTTTGTGAGTGAGGACTGTTCTGAGCGTGTGATCTGAGCTGTGCTCCTGTAAGGCTGTGTGGAGCAGCCCCATATCCCCCTCTGGGTGAGGGATATTTCTCCAGCTGCGGAGAGTGCTGTAGGCCAGGCAGGAGCTGTCAGTGGCTGGAGAGCCTTGGGAATGGCCTCTGCTCAAGTCACCGAGGTCATGTTCCCGCCAGGGCGTACCACACCCACTGACTGGTGGGACTGCGTGGAGCTGTCTGAAACCCAGTGGGTATCAATTATTATTTTTTTTTGCTATAGGGTGCGTGCGCTCACCAGGCAGACAGAGAGAGACAGAGAGACAAAAAGTGAGAAATCCCCCCCCCAGGGGGGATGGCCATACCACAATCCCTTCTCCTCCGTTCTCCTCTCGAGATCTTGGACACGCACGCACACGTGCCCGGCGTGAGTTTAAGCCACCAGGTCCAGGACTCTAACCGTGGTCAACTTTACGTGGGAGTCCAGCGACATAGCCATTAGGCTAACTGTTGATCCCCAATGGGGATCAATTTTTAAGGGACATCCCAGCTTTAGAGCTTCCTATAGATGGCTTATGGCACAGCTTGACTTTTCCATCTACCCACCCTTGAGTCCTTGCTTTCTCATAGGTGTTGGCCTGACTTCCCTCCCTGCTAACTTCCCACAGAATGATTTCCCCAGTCTGCTTCCTGAGGAACCCAACCAGCAACACCCCACTGGAATGCCTAACACCAAAGTTGGCCGTGCACACTTTATTATATATTATCTGGCATGGTTTGTTAATTTCACATGTTCCTTATGCCTTCTGTTAGGGTCTAAATGTTTGTGTGCTCCTCCAAATTCATGTATTGAAATCCTGACCCCCCCACACACACCAGTTTTAGGCAGTATAGCCATTGGAAGGGGATTAGGCCATGAGGGCAGGGCCCTCATAAAAGAGTTTAGTGCCCTCATAAAAGAGTCCCAGACAGATTTCTTGTCCCTTCCTCCATATGAGGACACAGCAAATAGACAGCTACCTATTGAAGCAGGGAGCAAGTCCTTGCCAGACATGAGACTTACTGGTGCCTTGATCTGGGACTTTCCAGTCTCCAGAACGTGAGAAGTAAATTCCTGTTGTTTATAAGTCACCCAGTTTCTGGCATTCTGCTATAAGACCAAACTCCCTTCAAACTATACTATAGACTTTTTTTGGGGGAGAGGAATTATTTACTTAATTTTATTTATCATTATTATTATTTTTAATTTGCTACAGAACATTCATGCTAACCAGAGAACAACAAAGAGAGAGAGTAAGAGAGAGAAAGTGAGAAAGCAAGCTGCCAGGCCTGGGTCTTGAACTGCAGCGAGCCATGGAGGAGTCCAGTGCCTTAACCACCATGCCATCTGTTGGCCCTTTACTACAGACTTTACGTGAGTAGAAACCTTAACTTCTCTGATATCTGACCTTCAACCTTAGTGGAAACATAAGGCACATAGGATCACTAAAAATGATGTGTCCATTGATATATTTCCCCAGTTGAGGGATAAAGTCATGCTAAATTCAACACATCAAAATGTTGCTGTTTTAGAATGATTTAACGCTTGGGACCAGCAGTTAGCATATTGGCTATGTTGCTGAACTCCCATGTAGTCGACCGTGGGTTGAGTCCCGGACCCGGTGGCTTAAACTCACGCTGGGCGCGTGTGTGTGCATGCCCAAGATCCCGAGAGGAGAATGGAGGAGAAGGGATTGCAGTGCAGCCTTCCTCCCGTGGGGTGATTTCTTGCTTTCTGTCTCTGTCTCTCTCCATCTTTCTGGTGAGCGCTCTCTGTCTTTCTGGCGAGTGCAGGAGCCCTATAGCATAAAAAACTTCAACAAGACAACAACAAAAGAATGATTTAACACTTCAAAAAGATACTTTAATTTTATTTTTAGTTGCCAGAGGATATGTGTACTTACCAGAAAGATTGGTAGAGAGAAAGGGAGGAAGAAATCACCCCCAGGAGGGTATGGCCATGCCTCAGCACTTTTTCCTCCACTTTCCCACCTGTTGGAATGCTGGATGTGCATGCTCATGTTCCTGGTGTGTTTTCTCAAGCCTTGGGGGGGATTTAAACCACCTTGGCCATGTGGGACCTGGCTTCCCTTGACTGCTAGGCTATGGGAACAGCCCCCAAAAGACCTTTGAAAAGGTTACAAGAGGGACCAGCAGATGGTGTGATGGTTACATCACTGGACTTCCCATGTAGTCAACTGTGGTTCAAGTCCTAGACTTGGAAGCTTAAAACTCCTGCTGCGGGGCTGGCAGATGGCATGGTGGTTAAGGTGACTGGACTCCCACATGGCTGACTGAAGTTTGAGTCCTGGACCTGGCAGTGTGCTTTTTCACTTTCCTTCTCTCTCTCTCTGATCAACTTAAAAAAATAAATAAGGAAATAAATAAAATAATGAAAGTAAATAAAATTAAATAATTAAAAACCCCAAAATACCAAAAAGCAAAATACTCATGCTGGGCATGTGTACATGTGTACCTAAGATTCCAAGAGGAGAATAGAAGAGAAGGAATTGCTGTGTGGCCATCCCCTCTGGAGGGGTGATTTCTTGCTTTCTGTTTTTTGTTTGTTTGTTTTTTGTCTCTTCAATGAATGCATGTGCCCTATAGAAAAACTCTCTCTAAAAAAATAGGTTTTGGGACCAGCAAATGACATAGTGGTTATATCACTGGACTCCCACATGGGTGACTGTGGTTCAAGTTCTAGGCCCAGAGGCTTGAAACTCATGCTGGGTGAATATACATGCATCTCCAAAATCCCAAGAGGAGAATGGAGGAGAAGGGATTGTGGTGTGGCCATCTCCCCCTGGGGAGGGGGGGGGTGATTTCTCACTTTCTGTCTTTCTGGTGAGTGTACATACACTATAGTAAAAAAAAAAATGTTTCTCTCTAAAAAAAAAGAAAAGAAAAAATGGTTTCAAGGTCAGCCTGCCTGGTGGTTAAGGCAGCTGGACCCTACATGACCAACTGTGTGGTTCAAGTCCTGGACCCAACAGCCTGAAAATCACACCAGGCATTTGTGTGTACCCAAATCCTGAGATGAAAATAGAGGAGGAGGGATTGTGGCATGGCCATTCCCCCAGGGGGGTGATTTCCTACCTTCCCTCTTACTGTCTCTGTCTCTCTCTGATGAGTACATGAGTTCAAGAGCAAAAATTTTAAAAAAGGGGTTTCAAAGACCAGGTGGTAGGGACCAGCAGGTGGTGTGGTGGTTAAGGTGCTGGACATTCCCATATGGCTGACCATGGTTCGAGTCCTGGACCTTGCTTTCTCACTTTCTCCCTCTGTGTGTGTGTGTCAAATTAAAATAAATGAATCAATAAATAAAATTGAATAAATCGGAAAGCAAACAAATAAACAGGTGGCAGTGCAGCAATAAAGCACCTGGACCCACACAGGAAGGCCATGTTCTGGGCCCTCCCTGTACATGCTGGGTATGCACATGTGCCTAGCTGTGATCAGGCTGGCTGAGGCTGGGGCAGGATGACTGCGTGAGGACCCTGCGTGGTTCCTGTCACCTTGCTACTTTCTGCATCTCTCTCCCACTCATAGAAGAGAGAAATACTTTTGTTTTGTTTTTGGTTTTGTTTTTGTTTTGCTGTAGGTGCATGTACTTGCCAGAGACAGGGTGAGGGAGGGAGTGAGAAATCATCCTTCCAGGAGGGATAGCCACACGGCAATGCCTTCTCCTTCATTCTCCTCCCGGGATCTTGGGCCGCACACACACATACACCTGGTGTAATTTTCAAGCTGCCATGTCTGGGACTTGAACTATGCAGCCGACCATATGGGGTCCAGTGCCTTAACCTCTGTGCCACCTGCTGGCCTGAAATAAATAATTTTTTAAAAAGAAGTTTCAATCTGAGATTGGGGTACAGAAAGTTAGTAGTGAAGGGGACCAGCAGGTGGTGTGGTGGTTAAGGCACTAGACACTCCCACATGGCCCACCAGGGTTCAAGTCCTGAATCTGGTGGCTTACTTTCTCACTTCCTCTCTTTCTCACTGTCACCCTCTGTCTCTCTCTGGTCAAACTAAAAAATAAGTCAAAGAATAAATAAAATAAAATAAATAATTTTTTAAAAAGAAAGTTAGTAGTGAATATGCAAAATAAACGTAGTTTTATTTTGTTTGCATTTTGTTTGTTCAGTGGCCAGCCTATTGCTTTTATAGACCAGAAGACTGTGATGGGGAGAATAAACCTCTGCTTTAACATGCTTTTTTCCCTCTGTAGTCCAGGTTTTTTTAATCTTCGATCACTGGAGATGCAGCTACATAATCTTCTAAAACATGCTGAGTACATGATTTTAAGAGACGTTCCCATTCTTTGAGAGTGCGTGCATGCGTGTGGGTGGAGGGTCTGGGGTGGGCATGGGCCTGGACTGTGCCATCCCATGTCTCGATGCCTAGATTTGGTAACTGGTGGGTCTGCAAGGGCCACGTGCTGGGAAGGAAGTGGGCGATGGGCTCCTAGGCTTCGATCTCTCAAATACCTGTCTGTCAAGGACAGGGGGTTTAGGAGTAAGCCATCTCTGCTGGTACTCTGTGATCTGCCCAATTCTAAAACAGATAAGGAAAGAGTCCTTTTACCTAGAGAAGGTTCAGTTTTTAAAAAATGGAATAAAAACATGATTTTCCAGTTCTTTGTCCAGACCCTTAAACACGCCTAACCCCACTGCAATCAGAGCTGAGGCTTGCAAAGGGAAGTTATTACCTCTTCCCTGGCGGTTTCCGTCTGATTCTGATAAGGTAATCATATTTCATACAGCCACCCCATGACGCAGACACATTCACCCCACCCGGTACTCATGTGTAGTTTCCTTTCATTTTAGAAAAACGGTGCTGTGAACACAGCAAGCAGAATAAACCCCTGTGTTTTTCCTGGTTTAAGGAATGTGCTTTTACGATATGTTTTCTAATTGATTAAGAGGTGAGGGTAATAAGTGAACATCTGATCCAAGTTGTAGCAAAGGACTTTTTATTGGAGTACAGACTCTAAAAAGTTATTTTAGGCAAGGACCCAGAGGCAATTTCTAAAATCTTGAGGCGGGATAAGGTGACTATGACTCTAATGAATCCTGCCACTCTTTAGAAATAAATTAAGAGTTGTCTTTATAGTAGTGTGGCTAGTGGACTGAGAGGACATATTTTTAAAGAGCTGACTCCAAACCTAAGCGAGGTTCGCATATCTTAACGCCTACGGTTTGCTTTTCACACGTTCTCCCTTCCCCATGACTCCGGCATTGTGCTGTCTGAGCGGCCTTCTCTAGGAGGTACATTGGGTTCATTTCACAAGGTGTGGAACAGAGGGCCAGCCTGGAGCTTTGCCGGGCTGAACTTTCCATCCAACTTCCAACTTTTTCCAACAACCTGGAAAAACGTCCATGTGATTTATGATGGTAGTTAAGACTCCCCTTTTACTTAGCCAGGAATTGTCTTGTGCTATCAAAAAAAAAAAAAAAAAAAAGGGAGGGGCAGGCAGCAGGTGGTGTGGTGGTTAAGGAGCTGGACTTCCGTGTGGCTAAGGATGGTTCAAGTCCCAGACTTGGAGACTTGAAAATCATCCTGGATGTGCATGTGTGCATACCTGAAATCCTTAAAGAAGAATGGAGGAGAAGGGATTGTGGTGTGGCCATCCTCCTGGGGAGTGATTTCTTACTTTCCCTCTCTCTGTCTCTCTCTGGTGAGCACATGCACACCGTAACAAAAACCTAAAAAAAATTAAAAAAGTAAATTTTGAACCACCATCATTTCTACCTCTTGATTAGTCATCTTAGTTATTGATTAATTAAATGAGCTTATGGGGCTGGCCCCATCGTGCAGTGGTTAAACACTGTGAATAGGGAGTCAGGTCCCACTTGGCTGACAGTAGTTTGAGTCCTAACCTTGGTGGCTTGAAAAGCATGTTGTGTTTGTGCCCTGAATCCTGATGATGGAGAAATGGAGGAAAAAGAAATATCATGTCCCATTGGGAGGTGCTTCCTCTCTTTCTCTGTGTAGGGACCGCATTCATCCTCTAACTGTAGTAATAGGACAGTTTACGTAGCTAAGAGCCTTCCTTACAAGGGTAGGATGACAATAGGTGAAGGATCCCTTTTTCTTCTAGCGACATCCAGTATCATCTTAAAGACAGGGAAGGTCTACTGGGCAGACATAGTGTCAACGGCTGGTCATCTTCATGAATGGTTCCCATGTGTGGGACGTAACGGTCCACGATCATGTAGCAGGTGCTATAGTGTTCACTGGGGTTTTTTCAGGTTGATATTTTAGGTTGTGTCCATCCATGCAATTGAAACAAAAATTAGATACACACACACACACACACACACACACACACACACCCTTCTACCATCCCCAAAGACTCCCCTTCAAATATTTCTGTAAGACGTGGGTGTTAGGATTGTATTTATTGTTAAAATATTTTTAAAGAATTATTATTTTTTCTTTTTCTTTTTCTTTTTTTAGAGAGGTTTTTGCTATAGGGCGCGTGCGCTCGCCAGACAGACAGAGACATAGAGACAGAAAGCGAGGAATCACCTCCCATAGGGGATGGTCGCATTGCAATCCCTTCTCCTCCATTCTCCTCTCGGGATCTTGGGCACGCACGCACACGTGCCCGGCATGAGTTTTAAGCCACCGGGTCCAGGACGCGAACAGCAGTCGACTACATGGGAGTCCAGCGACATAGCCATTACGCGAACTGCTGGTTCCCAAGAATTATTTTTATTTAGCTTTGCTTATTTATTTATTTACTTATTTTGATTTGACCAGAGAAGGACAGAGCAAGGGTGAGAGAGAGAGAGAGAGAGAGAGAGAAGCGAGAAAGCCCCCAGGTTTGGGACTCTAACCAACCATGTGGGAGTTCAGCACCCTTACCCCCCCACACCATCTGCCGACCCCAGGAGTATGTTTATAAAAGTTATTTGAGGGACCAACAGATGGCATGGTGGTTAAGGCGCTGGATTCTCACATGGCCCATAGTCGTTCCAGTCCCAGATCTGGCAACTTGAAAATCACACCCGGGTGCTCCTGTGTGTGTGACCAAATTCCTGAAAGGAGAATGGAGAAGAGATTGTGGCATGGCTATCTTCCCTGGGGGGTGATGTCTCACTTTTCCTCTCTCTGTGTCTGTCTGGCTAGCGCATGTACCCTATGGCAAAAACCTAAAAAAAAGTCCTTAAAGAGCCTCCTTTGTATGTACTATGTGTTTGGTAATAAAACAAAACGACAACAACAAAAAAACACACAACTATTCTGTACTAGGTGAAAGTCATGTACGTACAAGCTTTTGAGACAGTGACACACACAAGGCTCTGTGTACCCCCAGGCATGCTTCCTGTTATGGATAGAAGGCCAGCTGCCCATCATGTGTCACTCTGCCATAGCTGCTGTTCTCTGCCTCTCAGACTCCAAAGTTGGTTGGAGTGACAGTAAGTGCGATGAGAGTGAAGTGAGATTCATCAGTTTTTGTAAAGCATGATAGAGTGCACATGCGTGCTTACGAGAGACAGAGGGAGAGCGAGCACCCCTACCGGCTTCGTTACGCGGCAATCTTCTTCCTTCAGTCTTCCAGCTGCCAGGAATGTGGGTACATGCGCACGTGCCCAGTGTGTTTTCATCTGACCAGGCCAGGGATTCAAACTGAGGTCAGCATGTGGCTTCCAGCTCCACAGTCTAGTACTTCACCAGCTGGGCCACAGAGGTTGGGCCTCATTAATTTTTTTTTTTTTGAGAGGTTTTTGCTATAGGGTGCATGCGCTCGCCAGAAAGACAGAGACAGAGAGCCAGAAAGCGAGAAATCACCCCACGGGGGATTGGCCACGCCACAATCCATTCTCCTCTCGGAATTTTGAACACACACGTGCCTGGCATGAGTTTAAGCCACCGGGTCTGGGACTTGAACCGTAGTCAACTACATGGGAGTCCAGCGACATAGCCATTATGCTAACTGCTGGTCCCAGGTCTCATTAATTTTTTAAAAAGGGAAATGGAGGCCAGAGGGTGGCGCAGCAGTAAAATCCAGTGCTCTGTGAGGCAACCCCATGTGGGAAGGTTTTCCTTCAAGTATGGAGCTCTCCCTGAGTATTCTGGACGCGTGTGGGCTGGTGATCTGGGGTTGGTTGGGAGTGGATCACATTACCACAACCCCGTTGGGGGTTTTGTCTTTCTCTTTCTTGCTTGCTTGTTCATGAAAGAAATGAATAAACTTAAACAAATACCTTTGGAAAGTAAAGAAAGAAGGGAAATAATTAGGAAAAGTGTGAAAGGGCAATTCCTTGTAATGTGTCTTGTGATCCATGTCACCATCCCTGTGTCGGGGCCATCCATTAGACCTCCGTAACTAGAGCACAGGGAACTGCACGCTATGGAGGAGTAGCCTGGCCTCAGCAGGTCAGGACAGCTGGTAGACCTAGCCACAGCCTGCCCTGGATTGAATACTGAGTTGTCTGCCTGCGGCTTAGCCTTTCTCTCCAGCAACGTCTCAGGGAAGGGAGCTGAGAATGCACAAAGATGACACGCAAAACTTTGAAGTATTCAGGATTTTTCAGCCAGAACAGCGCATAGAATGTGCTGTCACACCCTCCTTGCACTGTGCCGGGTAGAACATTTCTGCCTCCTCGACCGCTCTT
>NW_006159518.1:2095289-2121481 GCF_000334495.1 Tupaia belangeri chinensis | reverse complement strand
CCTGTCACCGCTTGCTGTCGCTCATCCTCCTCGGATGCATCTCATTTGCCTATGTTTCCATTCAGGCTTTCCTGATGTCCTCATCAGTACAATGATCTTATCTAAATTGTCCACATTGTTTTGTTCTTTTTTGTTTGTTTGTTTGTTTGTTTTTTTAGGTTTTGCCGTAGGGTGTGTGTGCTCACTGGAGAGAGGCACAAAGATAGATAGTGAGAAGGAAAGTGAGAAATCACCACCTCCCAAGGGAATGGCCATGCCACAATCCCTTTTTCTCCATTCTCCTCTTGGGATTTTGGGTGCATACACAAACATCCCCATCATGATTTTCAAGCCACTGGGTCCAGGGCTTGAACCATGGTCAGCCTTGCAGGAGTCCAGTGCCTTAGCCACCATACCACCTACTGGTCCCACCTTCCTCACATTTTAATCAGTCTTTTTTTTTTTTGAGTTTCTTTTGCTATAGGGTGTGTGCACTCACCAGACAGACAGAGAGAGGCAGAGAGACAGAAAGCAAGAAATCACCCTCCAGGGTGAATGGCCACACTGCAATCCCTTCTCCTCCATTCTTCTCTCGGTATCTTGGGCACACACACACATGCGCCCAGCGTGAATTTTAAGCCACCGGGTCCAGGATGTGAACCGTGGTCAACTACATGGGAGTCTAGCGACATAGCCATTACGCTAACTGCTGGTCCCATTTTTTTTAAAAAGCATTCTATTTAATTTTATTATTATTATTATTTATTTAATTTGACCAGAGGAGTACAGAGAGAAAGAGGGAGAGAAAAGAAAGTGAGAAAGCAAGCTGCCAGGTCTGAGACTTGAACCATAGTCAGCCACGTGGGAGTCCAGCATCTTTAACAACTACTCCACCTGCTGGCCCAATCTTTTTTTTTTTTTAAGAATTATTTTATTTAACATTTTTTTTTTATTTTTAATTTGGCCAGAGAGGGCCCGAGTAAGAGTAAGAGTTTTTTTTTAGAGGTTTTCGCTATAGGGCACGTGCGCTCGCCAGACAGAGAGACAGAGACACAGAAAGCGAGAAATCACCCCCCAGGGGGTATGGTCACACCACAATCGCTTCTCCTCCATTCTCCTCTCGGGATCTTGGGCACACACGCACATGTGCCCGGCGTGAGTTTTAAGCCACTGGGTCCGGGACGCGAACCATGGTCGACTACGTGGGAGTACAGCGACATAGCCATTACGCTAACAGCTGGTTCCCCCCATAATTAGTCTTTCATGACATCTAACATGTCCTCTTCTCAGACCAGCAGATGGCATAATGGTTATGTCACTGGACTCCCATGTGGCTGACTGTGGTTTGAGTCTCGGACCTGGTGGCTTAGAACTCATGCCAGGCACATGTGTATGTATGCCCAAAGTCCCAAGAGAAGAACAGAGGAGAAGGGATTGCAGCATGGCTGTCCCTCCTGGGGAGGGGACGATTTCTTGCTTTTTATCTCTCTCTGTCTCCAATGAACTCCTGTGCTCTATTGCAAAAATTTCTTCAAAAAACCGAACAGGACAAACAAAAAGCATGTCCTCTTTTCCGCTATTGCTATCTGTGTTGTGATCTGACAGATCATACATAATATAAAAGGATTGGGATACGCTACTCCAAAATATGCCACTTTGTCTTAAAAATTATTTTTAGCTGAAGACATTAGAGTTCCTGTAACCCTTTATCTGCCTAGAATCGGAGGCTCCCACAGAATGCGACCGTCACAAAGTCACTCCTGGCAGCAGTTACTGGCTCTTCTTGGAGAAGAGAAGCGTCAGCATCGCCCCAGACAGACTTGACACAGAAGTCCTTTGTGTTTCCATGAGCGCCCTTTCTACCCTCTTCTAGGAGATAATGTGTTCTTCCAGAGTATCCCGTGTCCCTTCCTGTCCCCAACTAAGATGGTATACAAACTCCAAACTCCGTTTTCCTTTTTTTTTAAGAAAAAATTATTTATTTTTATTTATTCATTCATTGATTTTTTTTTTTAATTTGACCACAGAGAAACACAGAGAACAAGAAAGAGAGGGAGGGAAAGTGGGAAAGCAAGCCGCCAGGTCTGGGACTCAAACCGTGGTCAGCCATGTGGGAGTGTTCAGCACCTTAACCACCACGCCACCTGCTGGTCCCCCGTTTTCCTTTTTTTTTTTTTGGAGAGATTTTTTTCGCTACAGGGCGCGTGCACTCACCAGAAAGACAGAGACAGAGAGATAGAAAGCGAGAAATCACCCCCCAGGGGGGATGGCCACGCTGCAATCTCTTCTCCTCCATTCTCCTCTCAAGATCTTGGGCATGCGCGCGCACGCCCAGCATGAGTTTAAGTCACCCGGTCCAGGACTCGAACCATGGTCAACTTCATGGGAGTCCAACAAGATAGCCATTACACTAACTGCTGGTCCTCAAACTCCGTTTTCCTGAGTCACCTTTTCTGTGAACTCCCACATTAGTGTGTGAAAAAGAACCCATCTTTCCTCTTTCCAATTTGCATTTTGTTGGTTTAATTTGCAGGCTCCAGTTACCGAACTTTAAACTATAGGGAAAATGCTTTTCCTCCCTGACATAATCTTCTTGTTAGAGAAAGAAGAGGTAATCCTCATAGCAGTAAGATTTGGATAGACAGACCTGAGCGTTCTCTAAGTCTTTTTTTTTTTTTAAATAATTATTTTATTTATTCATTCATTTATTTTTTAATTTGACCAAAGAGAGACAGACGTTGAGAGTGAGAGAAAGAGGAAGTGAGAAAGCAAGCCACCAGATTCAGGACTCGAACCCTGGTCGGCCATGTAGGAGTGTCCAGCGCCTTAATCACCACGCCACCTGCTGGTTCCTCTCTAAGTCTTGTATTGCCACTTGTCTTGGGCCTGTGAGCACACACACCCTAGAGCAAATAGCGAAAACCGAAAAAAAGAACAAACGAGACAAGATGGCAGGTTCGCAGTGAAGATCTGTCAAGGGTTGAAAAGCAATTTGTCTAAAAGCAGGTTTTAAAAGCTGTTTCTCTTCAAAACAACTTTTTCCTTATCACCAAAGAAGAATCTCCATACACCGTGGCAATAACAGCAATAAAACGGGTGATACCGAAGACCACTATCTTGATACATTTGCTTCCAACCCCAGATGGAACTTTAGGCTGTATTTGTCATAAATCTTCATATTTGTCCCTTCCAGATGACTAAAGCTGCAAAGTGGAGCTTGCTTTGACATCTGGTGGCAGGACAGCAATGTGCTGCCGCCCATCTGTGGACAATCTATATGAACATGCAAAACCTGTCCCTCGACCAGATCCTGTGAGATAGTGAAAAATACATGATCAGGGACTGAAAACCAGATTAGAAAGGAAAGCGGAACACCCTGAGAAGGACCTGTGATAGGACAACTCAGCAAAGTGTTCTTCACTACCAAGCACCGTTGGTACCCTCGGACAGTATCACAGACATTTGTAGGAAACTGGCTCCTCGAAAGACAGACGATATGGAGGCTCTCGGAGGGTCAGAGAAATGGGCCTCATTCGTCATGGATGACAATGGATTTGTAAGGAAATCCGATGTGGTATATTCACTAATATGTTATGTAGTAAAACAACAACAGCCACAAACAACAAACAAACAAAAAAGAGAGAGACTACAAATGGGGTCAGTGAGCGGCATGGTGGTTAAGGTGTTGGACTCCCACATGGCTAACTGTGGTTCTAGTCCTGGGCCTGGTGGATTGCTTTCTCACTTTCCCTCTCTTTCTCGGGTGAGAGCATGACCCCTATAGAGAATTAAAAGAAAATAATTTAAAAAAAAATTTAATTAAATGAATAATTCTTTTTTATTATTTAAATTTTTATTTAGTCATTCATTTATTTTAGTCTGACCAGAGAGATAGACATAGAGAGAAAGAGAGAGAGAGAGAAAGAGAAAAAGCAAGCTGCCAGTCGTCCGCTCTGTGGGAGTTCAGCATCCTTAATCACCAGGCCACTTGCCAGCCCACATTTTTTTTTTTGCTGTAGGGCACATGTGCTTGCTGGAGAGACAGAGAGAAACAGAAAGCAAGAAATCATCTTCCAGAGAGGATGGCCACCACAATCCCTTCTCCTCCATTCTCCTCTAAGGATTTTGGCACGTATGCACATGCACCTGGTGTGAGTTTTAAGCCACTGGGTCTGGGACTCAAACCATGGTTGACTACGTGGGAGTCCAGTGATGATGTAACTATTAAACCATCTGTTGGTCTCGCATACCTATTTTGTTCTTTTTAAATTGAGGCAAGTGTGCGAGGGAGAGAGAGAGAGAGAGAGAGAGAGAGAAAGACTTCCGGTGGGTGCAGTTCTTTCTCCTCATTCCTCTTCCCCTTCAGGATTTCGGGTATGCACATATGTGTGGTGCCTTGTGTGTTCTTCAAGCCAAGGGGCGGAGACTCAACCCCAGGTTTGCTATGTAACCCCTAGGCTACCAGGCTGGCCCTGGCTTTTATACTTTTTTGGGGGGGAGAAGGGGAGAGGTTTTCGCTATAGGGCTCGTGCGCCCGCCAGACAGACAGAGAGAGACAGAGAGACAGAAAGCGAGAAATCACCCCCCAGGGGGGATGGTCACGCCGCAATCCCTTCTCCTCCATTCTCCTCTTGGGATCTTGGGCACACACGCACACGTGCCCGGCGTGAGTTTCAAGCCACCGGGTCCGGGACACGAACCGTGGTCGACTATGTGGGAGTCCAGTGACATAGCCATTATGCTAACTGCTGGTTCCCTATACTTTTTTTTTTCTAAGAGGTTTTAGCCTTAGGGTGCATCCACTCTGGGGGGTGGGGTTAGGAGACAGACACAATGAGAGAGAAAGCGATTACTCACCCCTGGGGAGATGACCACGCTACAATCCCTTCTCTATTTTCCTTCGGGAATCTTGGGCATGCACACACATGTGTTTTTCATGATTTTTAAGCTTCCAGGTCCGGGACTTGAACCAGGTCAGCCATGTGGGAGTCCAGTGATATAACTGCTATGCCATCTGCTGGTGCTGGCTTTCATACTTTTAAAATGTGTTTGTTTGATCTCTTCTAGAGCCTGTTTCTTGAGCATAGGAACTGTTGATATGCATTCCCTTTTTTTTTTTTTTAAGAATTGTTTTATTTATTTATTTATTTATCACATGAGTTTTGGCAGAGAAAGACAGAAAGAGAGAGAGAGAGAGAGAAAGCAAGCTGCCAGGTTCGGGACTCAAACCTCAGCTGGCCATGTAGGAATTCCAGCACCTTAACCACCACCCCACCTGATGGCCCCAGTATGTGTTCATTTCTTACGGGGCTTAAAGTAGGTAACTAACAAATGTTTGTTAATTAAATGAATGAATGATCGCTTTGCTGTATTTTGCCCTGCATTTGCTAAACTCACCAGGTAATTTATTTTGTGTTGGAGGGACCTGGCTCATTTTCTTAATGACTGTTCCTGCCAGCTAGGGAGGCTTCGCTGTCTCTACTGAGGTGGTAAAAAAAATCTGCTCTTGAGCAGAAATCATTAGCAGAGCCAAAAACGGAATTCGGGAGTCCACGCCAACAGTTACACACAGTTAATCTCACTTTTTATGAATGCGAATCGCCGAGGGCTCAGTTCGGCTGCTGTAAAAGCTCCGCTGCAGACCGTCTCAGACAGCAGGGAGGGGACGGTGCTGGGATCCGATCCGGAACTGGTGATGGGAAGGGCATGAAAGGTTACCTAGTCTCTATGCCATCCGCCATCCGCCATCCGCCATCCCGTGCAACCACAGGGCTTCCAGAGGGTTTGTTCTTTTTACCTTTCAAAGGAGGAATGGAATGAGAAAGAAGAGGACTTCTAGGTTGGATTTGCATGAGAATAGGGGATGGCGAGGGGAGTGCCGTCAGATAAATTTGTGTGTGCTCTGAAGGCTGCTGTGGGAGAAGCGTCGTATGCAGAGGGTTCACAAAGGGACTTCGGAGTAATTGTCAAGTTATGCCATCCTTTTTTTTTTCTGATCTAGAAAACGACAGATTTCTTCTTTTTTTTTTTGGAAAGGTTTTCGCTATAGGGCACGTGCGCTCGCCAGACAGAGAGAGACATAGAGACAGAAAGCGAGAAATCACCCCCCAGGGGATTGGTCACACCGCAATCCCTTCTCCTCCATTCTCCTCTCGGGATCCTGGGCATGCACGCACACGCGCCCGGCGTGAGTTTTAAGCCACCAGGTTCGGGACGCGAAGCGCGGTCGACTACGTGGGAGTCCAGCGACATAGCCATTACGCTAACTGCTGGTCCAGACAGATTCCTTCTTAACAGCTGGCAGCACCAAACACTTTTGATAGAATCCCTCCCCTTTTTCTTCTAGAGTACTCATTGAAGAATATTTCTAAGTAATTGTACATGTGCACACGCAGGGAGCTTATTAAGAGAGCTTTGGGTAGGGGACGAGTTGCTTACCTGGGTCAGCCCTGGGGCACTGGAATCTGGGCTCTCATTGTCAGAGTTTCTTTCTTTTTGTTCTCTGACTATGACTATAACAATACCTGGAGGGGTTCATTAGCTTGGAACGTTATAGAGAGATAATAAAGGCATTAATTAAGAATGCCAAAACCCACGCGTGGAAGGAGGCCTAGATCCAATTCACTCTGTCCGGAATGTAAGCACCATTTTATATATAACAGCTACGAAGGCCTTCCAGTGTGGTTCTGCTATTAATTTATAATCTGTCACTGCTGGGGACTTGGCAAAACCTTTAGCCACATGGGCCTAAGGGAAGGGTCTCCGCTGTGTGCATGCTCTCCTCTTTTGTCAGCCAGGTTTTGTGTTTTGTCTGCTGACCTTTTCCGAGGGTCCCAGGCCACTCTTGTTCTGCACCAGTTTGCACTGGAATTGGTGGCTTCGTCCTATCAGGGCCCTTTTCTTTTTCTGCCACTAATTGAACATCTCAGTCTGCCAGTGCGCTGGGTTTAGAGCTCAGACAAGGGCGTCCTTGCTAACTCACTAAGGGCTGTTAAGCAATGCCCAGTATGCATGGCCAAATGCCCGCTGTCTCCTCCATGCCAGGAGGGCTTTTCTCTGTATCCTTTTACTTCACAACTGCGGGAGCACTCTTAAGTTCCAGGCAGCTGCAGTCCCTGCTCCAGAAACTTTTCCTTGGTTTACTCATGCGCTCTGACCCCCACCTGCCCCCTACACCATGCTGGAGGAGCTTTCCTTGTGGTGGAATTAAATCATTCATTTGGGGGCTGATTCTTAACTTGTCTCCCACACTCAGGGGTCAGAAGGGCAAGGATCAATCTCTGCTCGACTGTTGTATCTGTGGCTTCCAGATCAATACCTTGTCACAGGGGACATCTGACCAGTGACTATTTTGTTTTTTTTTTGAGAGGTTTTTGCTATAGGGTGTGTGAACTCGCCAGCCAGACAGAGAGAGACAGAGAGACAGAAAGCGAGAAATCACCCCCCAGGGGGGATGGCCACGCCGCAATCCCTTCTCCTCCATTCTCCTCTCGGGATCTTGGGCACACACGCACACGCGCCTGGCGTGAGTTTTAAGCCACCGGGTCCGGGATGCGAACCGCCGTTGACCACATGGAAGTCCAGTGACATAGCCATTATGCTAACTGCTGGTCCCCTGACCAATGATTGTTGAAAAAAAGTCTCCAGCTGGCAGGTGGCATGGTGGTTAAAGGTGCTGGATTCCCACATGTTTGACTGTGGTTCGAGTCCTGGACCTGGTGGCTTTCTCTCTCGCTTTCCCTTTCTCTCTCTGTCTCTGGTCAAATAAGATGATAATAGTAATAATAAATGAAATTCAGTAAATAAATAATTCTTTTAAAAAACAGAAAGAAAAAATCTCTTCTACACTGGGGCACAGAGAAGGAGGCTCTATGTATGCGGTCACAGGCTGCGTGACGACCCTCCAGTGCACAGTGGACTGCGTGTGTCACAGTGTGTGGTAGGCTGACCCACCTGGGTCTGTGTGAGCACACTCTGGGATGTTTGCACAACCAGGAAATCACTAACGACCCATGTCACAGGACGCGTCCCTTTTGTTAAGCGATGCATGACCATCCTTGCTTGTTTTGGGGGAGAGAGCAACTTCTAGGCTCAGTAGGACTTGCAGAGATTTCCCATTAGGCAAATTCCTAGGTGCTGTGATCAAGGGATGTCGATTCAACTGCAGTCACTGAAGAAGTTTTTCTGTTTAATCATTTCATTCTCATTATGTTTTCTTTTTTTAAAGAATTATTTCATTTAATTTTATTTATTTTAATTTGAACAGAGAAGGGCAGAGTGAGAGAGAAAGTGAGAAAGCAAACTGCCAGGGTCTGAAACTGCAGTCAGCCCTGTGGAAGTCCAGTGCCCCCAACCACCATGCCACCTGCTGGTTCCTTTTTTCTTTTCTTTTGAAGAGAGGTTTTTGCTATAGGGCGTGTGTGCTCCTGGTGAGACACAAGAAATCACCCCTCTCCCCCAAGGGCCCACAGCGTCTCTTCTCCATTCTCTCGAGATTCTGTGCACGCACACACACACACACACACACACACACACCTGTCATGAGTTTTAAGTCATCGGGTCTGGGACTCAAATTGTGCTTGACCATGTGGGAGTCCAGCGACCATTAGGCCATCTGCTGGTCACACACACTCATTATCTTAATAATCTTTATTACAGTTTTTTTAAAATTATTTATTCAATTTTGTATATTCTTTTATTTATTTTTATTTGAGGAGAAAGAGAGAGAAGAGGGAAAGTGGGAAAGCAAGCCACAAGATCCAGGACTCGAGCCGCAGTCAGCCATGTGGGAGTATCCAGAGCCTTACCCACTACACCACCTGCTGGCCCCTCAGTACAGTTTTTGAAGTAGACAGGGCATTTAAATTTTCTTCCTTTCTTTCTTCCTTTTTAGAGGTTTTTGCTTTAGGGCTTGTGTGCCCACAGAGAGAGAGAGAGACAGAGACAGAGACAGTGAGAGAATCCTCCTTCCATCTGGAGGATTCGAGTGAAGTCTTCCTCTCGTGGAATCTCAGTGTCAGTCTGGCTTTCTCCTTTCTTGTATTCCAGAGAAGAATCTAGCAGCACGATGCGAGGGTTCTCAATACGACGCTGCATTCGCGGGTGGGTCACGTCCTTGTTAATCATGACTCCACCTAAGACACACGAGCTTCGATGATGCCCCCAGGTGTCTTTTCCACCTTGGCGTATTTCTTGATGTCTCTCTCCTTCTGACCATTCTCCTCAAACTGTACGGTCCTAAGCATCCGGGACAATGTTACAGGCTGAAGAGGACCATCGACTGATTGCTTTGGTGCTGATCGAGCTGTTGATGATGTTCAGCATCGTATCACAGTTATTAATGTCCATGGGGGAACTGATTCTCTCTAGGGTGCCGATCATGGCATCCAATGCCTCGCGGTGCGCACTGATCACCACCGCTGGGTGCACCTGCTGCTCTAGGAAGTGCTCAGCCACAGACAGCATTTCCCCCGCAGGAATAATTACTGACGTGGTCCCATCTCCAACCTCCTCTCCTGGGTCTGGCTAATTTCCATCATGGATTTGGCTGTTGGATGCTGGACTTGAATCTCTCGAAGAAGGGCATTGCCATCATTGGGCATCACTACGCCCCCCATTGGGTCCAACGGCATCTTCGTCATGGACTTGGGTCCCACAGCTGATTGGATGATATCTGCAACAGTCTTGGCAGCATTGATGTTTCCAGACTGGACTTTTCTCCCAGATTCTCACTTTGTGTGCTGGCTAAGCACAAGTACAAGCCCGGGACAGTGGCCCATCATGGCAGCAGGCACCCAGAGCCTGAAAGGTATTACTTTAAAAATGTGAGATCCACGAGGCCAGCAGGTGGTGTGCTGGTTGAGACACTGTACTTCCCACATGGCTGACTGCAGTTTGAGTCCTGGAACTGGTGGCTTGCTTGCTTACTTTCTCTCTCTCTGTCCCTCTCTTGGTGAGTGCACGTGAAAAATAATGATAATAAGGAACCAGTAGTTCACGTAATGGCTATGTCGCTGGACTCCCATGTAGTTGGCTGCGTTTTGAATCCTGGACCCAGTGGCTTAAATGCATGCCAGACTCATGTGTGTGCGTGCCCAAGATCCTAGGAGGAGAATGGAGGAGAAAGGATTGCGGCGTGGCCATCCCCCGGGGGGTGATTTCTTGCTTTCTGTCTTTCTGTCTCTCTGTCTCTGTCTTTCTGGCGCACACACACACCCTATAGCAAAAACCTCTCCAAAAAATAAAATAAAATAAAAGGAATAATTCTTTTAAAAAACACAAAAAATATGATTTTTTTTTTTGTTAGAAAGTGCTTGTGCTTTCTAGAGAGAGACTGAGAAACAGAGGGAGAGGAAAAAGCACACTTGACAGTCCCTTCTCCTCCGTCCCTCCTTCCTTTTGGGATTTTCAGTATGCATGCACAGCGTGTTTCTCAAGCTGCGGAGTCTGGGACATGAACTGCACCATTGGCCATGTGGGATCTGGCTGCCTTAATCATCAGGCCACAGAGCCAGCCTGAGATGGGAAAATTATTTTTTTTTTTTGGAGAGGTTTTCGCTATAGGGCGCATGTGCTCTCCAGACAGACAGAGAGAGACATAGAGACAGAAAGCGAGAAATCACCCCCCAGGGGGGACGGTCATGCTGCAATCCCTTCTCCTCCATTCTCCTCTCGGGATCCTGGGCATGCACGCACACGCGCCCGGCGTGAGTTTTAAGCCACCGGGTCCGGGACGTGAACCGCGGTCGACTACATGGGAGTCCAGCAACATAACCATTATGCTAACTGCTGGTTCCCAAATAATTATTTTGGTCAGGGGCCAGCAGGTGGCATGGTGGTTAAGGGTGCTGGACTCCTATATGGCCAACTGCAGTTTGAGTACTGGACTAGGTGGCTTGCTTTTTCACTTTCCCTCTCTCTTGCTCTGTCCCTCTCTGGTCAAATTAAAATAAATAAATAAGTAAAGTTAAATAAAATAATTCTTAAAATGTATTTATTTACTTCTTTAAATTTGACCAGAGAAGGACAGAGTGAAAGAGAGAGGGAGGAAAGTAAGAAAGCAAGCCACCAGGTCTGAGACTCAAACTGCGGTTGGCCATATGGGAGTCCAGTGCCCTTAACCACTGGGCTAACTGTTGACCCTAAGATGTAAAAAATTTAATTCAAACCTTTACATACATCTTTGGCATCTATTTCTTTCATCATTACCAGTATAGGTGAAAAAAAAAATTTTCCTCCTCCATTGTAAGCTTTATGCGTGAGGCATAAAGCTATGACAGATTAATAAGAAAAAAAGCATACAAACATATTTAATGAAAGTTTTATATAACACAAGACCCTTTGGAGATGAAGACCCAAAGAAACAGGGAAATCTGTGTATATTTTTTAGATAGATTGTTGCTGTAGGGTGTGGGCACTTGCTGAAGAGACAGAGAGACAGAAAGCGAGAAATCATCCCTGGGAGGATGGCCACACTGCATCCCTTCTCCTCCATTCTCCTCTTGGGATTTTGTACATGTATCAAAGTGCACCCAGCATGAGTTTTAAGCTGCTGGGTCTAGGATTCGAACCGTAGTCAATATGGGAGTCCAGCGACATAACCATTATGCCAGCTGCTGGTCCCGAAATTGTATATTTTTATTCTTTGATTTAAGGAAGAGTGACTCGCATGGAGGAATACTAGATGAAGGGGGTATGATCTAATGGTACTAAATTCGGGGGTACTTACAAGACCTGTTCGTTCAGATTCTCCTCGGCATCTCTGTGTCTTTGAAGAAAAGGGTGTTCCTTCTCCTAGGAGTAGGGAAGAGGATTCTCCGGTCTGAAGGTCTTATGACCTACTTCAGGGAAAAGTGAGAGACCTTCCTGTTTCTTACTCTTCCTCCACTGCCAGGGTGTCATATTTTGGGTGGTATGTTCTGAACCCCGTCACCAGGGTCGCAATTTTTCAGAGCACTTTGTATACTATCTAAATCGCTGAGATACAGGACTCTCATGATGCGGTCACTGGAAATTCTCCACTAGGTTACAAGTAGCCATTCCTGTGATGTTAAAGCCAATGTTTTTTTTTTGCTTGTTTGTTTTTAAATTTCTCCTGCTGGCTGTCCTGACTCAGCTATGCTCTCCAGAGTCTAACTACTTTCTATATTGCTTTAGGTGGTGCTCGAAAGACTAGATTAGAACAACATCCAACACTTACGACCTTCGTATAACGAGACAGAATTAATGTGTAACATTATGCCCTTTAAAACATCACTTTGGGGCCAGCCCTGTAGCCTAGGGGTTAAGAGATCCCACATGGCCAACCTTAGTTTGCATTCTGGCTCCAGGGGCTTGAAAAACATACTATAGGTGACATGGTGGTTAAAGTGTTGGATTCCCACATGGCCAACTGTACATCGAATCCCAGACCCAACGACTGGAAACTCATTCCAGATACATGTGTATGTGTACCTAGAATCCTGAGAAGAGAATGGAGGGGAAGGGATTGTGGTATGGCCATCCCTGCTGAGGGGTGATTCTTCACTTTCCCTCTTTCTGTCTCTGTCCCTCTGGCGAGTGCATACACCTTAGTAAAAACTTAAAACAACAACAACAAAAACATGAAAAACATACTAGGTATATGTGTGTGAGTGCCTAAAATACGATAGGATGGAGAAATGGAGAAGGGCTATGGCATGACCACGTCCCACTGGAGGTGGGAGAAAGACTAGATGAAGGGGGTATGATCTAATGGTAATAAATTAGGGGGTACTTACAAGACCTGCTCGGACTTACAGACCTGGTGGCTTACTTTCTCAATTTCCCTCTTTTTCTCTCTGTCTTTCTCTGGTCAAATTAAAATAAATGAATGAATAAATAAAATTAAATAAAATAATTATTTTAAAAATAGTAAATCACCCACAAGCACCTATGCCCTCTTGCAATTAAAAAACAGAATCAATTTTGTTAGGTTATATTACGCATCCACGCTAATATGAAATAAAGTTAAGCTAATATATTTCCCTCAAACAATGCTTTGTAAGTGTTCAGAATAAAGTAACCCAGAGGGTACTTAAAATATGAAAGACTCCACACATAGTCAAATACACTATTTTTTCCCCATCTTTTCTGGGGGTTAATTGTAAAAACAGCCTTGCATTTGAGTATGCGAAGCATTTACTGCTGGGTATTTTGGAGTATTTTCTGCAATGATTAATTCATTAGGCCGTTCTTCAGTCAACTTCTCTTTAAGCAATTACAGGGGTGAAGGAATTTGCCTTTTAAGCTTTGTGGAAAAATAATTGACAATAGACAGATTACTAAGAGAAAAGACATACAGATTCATTTTAATGTCTACATATTTACGCAGACGCCTTGGATGGAAGACCCAAGCACACAAGGGAGGCTCTCTGATTACACGTTTCCATGGGATGACGCAGGGACCGCCAAGCAGAAAAGGGCTGAACAGAAAGGGGAGGAGCTAATGCAAACAGAGCCGGTGGGAAACCTACCCAGCCTGTCTGTGCAGATTTGTCTGGCCTCGCTGCTGCATTCCTTCTTCCCTGGAAGGGGCAGGACCCCCCTGCACTAGGGTCTTATTATCTAATAGCAGACGTGATGGGTCAGAGAATTTCTCTAGGGCCAACTCTTGCTCAGAAAGGAGGAGGGAAGTTAGAGCAGAAGTGTTAGGTTTTATGGCTGGCTTTGGGGAAAAGTGGTTGTGGTTTTTATGACCTGCTTTGGGAAAGAGGGATTCTAGTGTCTATGGCTTGCCTCAGGGGAGAGCGAGCTAGGGGAGAAAAGAGGGCAGGAGAAGGTCAGAAAGAAACAGCTGCCCTGATCTTCATTGTGCAATGTTGTTTTCTGAGACCCAATGCAATCGCTCACCAGAGAAGATTTAATATATAATATTTAGTGAGTGACTTTTTTTTTTTGGCTATAAGGTTTGTATTTCTTGCTGGAAAGGCAGAGCAAGAGAGAGAAATCAGCCCTCCAAGGGTGATGGACACCCTGCAGCCCTCCCTCTTTCATCTTCCTCTTGGGATTTTTGGCACACATGCACATACACCCAGAGTATATTTCAAGCCACTGGCCCAGGACTGGAACCGCATAGCCTGCTATGTGGGATCTGGCCACCTTAACCATGGCACCACTGGCTGGCCTTTAATATGATGTTTTTTAAAAAAGGCAATTTGTGGGTCCAGCAGATGGCGTAATGGTTGCATTGCTGAACTCCTATGTAGTCCACCATGGTTTGAGTCCCGAACTCAAAAGTTACTGTATTTGCAGAAATGCACGGAAAGAGCAGTGCAATATGTAATAAAATCTATGACTAAGTTAGTCTAAAAGACCTCTTTTCGTAAGTAGAAAACAATTCTAAGTGGTTAGCACGGTGTCAGCTTAACTGGCATCACGTTTTCTTTCTTTAGTGGTACATAATGGGATTTCTAAAGATCCGTGGCATCTTAGGTTCAACTATGGTAGTATTTGCTTGGATTGGAAAGTTGAAATTCATGTCCTTTTTTAAAAAAAAAATTTTTTAAAGAGGGGTTTTTGTTAAAGGGCACCAGCACTTACTAGAGAGACAGAGAGATAGAAAGTGAGAAATCTTCCCCCAGGGGGAATAGCCATGCCATGATCTCTTCTCCTCCATTCTCTTCTTGGGACTTTGGGCACACACGCACACATGCCTGGTGTGAATTTCTAGCCGCTGGGACTCAAATTGCGGGCAACTACTTGGAAGCCTAGCAATGTAACCATTACATCATCCGCTGGTCTCCTTTTGGGTTAATATTTTGTTCTGATATGCTTGGTATATTCCTAGCATCTAAGATCACACTTAAAAGAAGTTGTCTACAATCTGTTTACTAACAAAATGTGTCCATGTTCAAATAGTAGTTCTTCTTCTTTTTTTAGTATTTCTTTTTTTTAATTATTTGATTTGATTTCATTTATTATCATCATTATTTTGTTTCTAATTTGACCAGAGTGAGAGAGAGCGAGAGAAAGAGAGTGAGATAGTAAGCTGCCAGGGCTGGGACTCGAACCATGGTCGACCACATGGGAATCCAGTGCCTTTAACCACCACACCACCTACTGGCTCCAGTATTTTTTTCTTAAGAGAGATTTTTTGTTATAGGGTGCGTGTGCTTACCAGAGAGACAGAGAAACAAAAAGCGAGAAATCACATCCCAGGAGGAATGGCCACGCCACAATCCCTTCTCCCCCTTTCTCCTCTCGGGATCTTGGGCACACACATACACACGCCCGGTGTGAGTTTTAAGCTGCTGGTCCAGGACTGGAATCTTGGTCACTTATATGGGAGTCCAGTGACATAAGGCTGGTCTCCAAATTGCAATTCTTTCATCATATTCTACTTTCATGCATCATGAGGGCACAAGGGGAGGCTGAAAAATCTGGCAAACATGTTGCAATGACAGGAAGTATTAAAACCAAAAAGGTGTAAGAGGACTTGAGATTTAGGAACACTACACCTAAATAAGGTCTGTTTCGTAGTATTTTCTCTAAAAAAGAAAAAAAACAAACAAAAAAACTTTTATGGTTTCATAAAAGGCCAGTAACTGTGAGGTTCAAGTCCTGGACTCGAAGTCTTGAAAATCATGCTGGTTTTGTGTGTGTGTGTGTGTGTGTGTGTGTCTAAAATCCCAGGAAGAGACTGGAGGAGAAGGGATTGTGATGTGGCCATCCACCTTGGGGGTGATTTCTCACTCTTCCACCCCTCTCTTTCTGGTAAGCTCATGTGCCCAATAGCAAAACTGAAAAATAAAGAAAAAGAAATTGTTTAAAGAAGTATAAATAAGATGGGGGCTATTTCTCTTTCTTTTTATTTTAGAGAGGTTTTTTGCTATGGGGCGTGTGCACTTGCCAGAAAGACAGAGAGAGACAGAAAGCGAGAAATCACCCCCCCACACCAGGGGGGATGGACACGCGACAATCCCTTCTCCTCCATTCTCCTCTCGGGATCTTGGGCACGCACGCACACGTGCCTGGCATGAGTTTAAGCCGCTGGGTCCGGGACTCGAACTGTGGTCAACTACATGGGAGTCTAGCGACATAGCCATTATGCTAACTACTAGTCCAGGTGGGGGATATTTTATTACTCATCAGACACACCTTTTTTTTTTAAATTTTATTCATTTATTTTATTTTACTTTATTTTATTTTGAATTTGACCAGAGAGACAGAGAGAGAGAAGGAAAGTGAGAAAGCAAGCTGCCAGGTCCAGGACTCGAAACATGGTCAACCATGTGGGATTCCAACTGCCTTAATCACTATGCCACCTGCTGGTCCCCAGACATACATTTAAAAAAAAAAAAAAACTTTGATATGTAGTACTCAGTGCTCATTCATACATAGTCTTTGGTGAGCCTACTGCGTGCTAGGCATTATGCCAGGCTCTAAGAATAAGTGGAAAGAGAAGAGTAACAGGTTTCTTAGAGTTTTATTTTCTATTGAGGAAGACATGCCAATATTAGCAGGAGATATTTCTAATTTTATACATTCTCTTAATACATTTGTGATGGTATAATGAAATAACAGAGACTGGGTAATTTATAAACAATAGAAAATTTTTCTTGCTTTTCTGCAGTCTGGGAAGTCCAAGATCAAGGCAGTGGCAAGATCAGTGTTTGGTGAAGATTGCTTTCTGGGATTTTTGGGACCAGCAGTTGGCATAATGGCTATGTCGCTGGACTCCCATGTAGTCAACCGCAGTTCAAGTCCTGGACCTGGTAGCTTAAACTCACGCCGGGTGTGTGCGTGTGCGTGTGTTTCCAAGACCCTGAGAGGACAATGGAAGAGAAGGGATTGCGGCATGACCATCCCTCCTGGGGGGTGATTTCTCATTTTCTGTCTCTCTCTGTCTTTCTGGTGAGCGCACTCACCCTATAGCAAAAACTTCTCCAAAAAAAAGATTGCTTTTTGTTTCCAAGATGATGCCTTATGTCCTCACATAGTAGAAGAAATGGAAGGGCCAGAATGTTCCCTTCAACTTTCAACCCTTTTCTAAGGATGCAAATCCCATTCATCAGTATGGAGCCCCCATCACTCAATCCCATCCTCAGGGTCACCTCTTAATACTGTCGCATTGGGGATTGATTTTTTTTGGGGGGGATTAAGTTTCAACACGAATTTGGAGGGGATGTCATCATTTGAACCACAGCATGGAGGTTTCACTCTGATGAGTCTGATAGCCTTCTCTGACCGTTGCCGAAGGTTGAATCATGAATGAGGGGAATCGGTCAAGGTGCTGGAAGGAAACACGTGATACACTCAAACTGGGTACCCTCCAAAGAATTAATTAATTAATTAATAGATATTTTTGCTATAGGGCGCATGTGCTTGCTGGAGAGGCAGAGAATGAGACAGAAAGAGAAATCACTCCCCAGGGGAGATAACCACACCACAATCCCTTCTCCTCCATATTTCTCTCAGGATTTGGGGCGTGCGCACACATGCACCTGGCATGAGTTTCAATCTGCCATGTCTAGGACTCACACTGTGGTCGACCACGTGGGAATCCGGTGCTTTAACCACTATGCCATCTGTCAGCCCCGCAAAGAGTTTATTTAAAGGACTGTAGGACTATTTACAGAGATGTGGGCAGGACATGGGGAAACCACCAAGATAATTTAGCACGTGGGCACCAGTGATAGTCATGAGGAGTGGAGTGGCTGGGTGGGTCAGGATGAAGGCAAGGTGTGGCTACCCTCAGGGTTCAAGAGATCCTGAAGACGGAGTAGGAAAATCTCAGAAGTTTCCAGTGTTTCAAGAGGCACATTGATGTGATTTAGAAAAGGGCTCTGGTTCCAGACTGGCCCAGGTTTCAATTCTGTTCTACTTATTAGTCTGTTGAAACTGTTCATTCTGTCCAATATCCATTTTCCTCTTTTTCCTTTTAGTAAGAGAGTGTCCTGGAGTTTGAGCTGACCTCAAGTTTCCTCAGCTCAGACTGCATGCCTAGCTAGTCACTCCACACAGGACCAGCAGGATGTGGGCAGAGGTGGTGTGCGCAACTCTAACTCTCTCTTGTTCTTTCTTTCTTTCTTTTTTTTTTGGGTGGGGGGAGACGTTTTTGCTATAGGAAACATGTGCTCGCCAGAAAGACAGAGACAGAGAGAGACAGAAAGCAAGAAATCACCCCCCAGGGGGGATGGCCACGCCACAATCCCTTCTCCTCCTTTCTCCTCTCGGGATCTTGGGCACGCATGCACACGCACCCGGCGTGAGTTTAAGCCACCGGGTCCGGGACATGAACCGCGGTCGACTACATGGGAATCCAGCGACATAGCCATTACGCTAACTGCTGGTGGTCCCCTCTCCTGTTCTTTCTACCAGCTGGGTATTAGCAATAACTGGGGCATCTTTGCAAGCTGATTCAGCTCTCTCCTTAAAGTTGTTATGTGAGAGACAGATTAACTTCTCTCTCTCTCTCTCTTTTTTCAAGAGAGATTTTTGCTAAAGGGCATGTGGGCTCACTGGAGACACACACACACACACAGATTGAGAGAGAGAGAGAGAGAAATCACCCCTCTAGGGAGGACGGCCATGCTGCAATCCCTTCTCCATTCTCTTCTCAGGATTTTGGGCACGTGCGCACATATGCCTGATGTGAAGTTCAAGCCATCAAGTCCAGGGCTCTAACCGTGGTCGACCATGTGGGAGTCCAGCACCTTAACCGCTATGCCTTAAACACCTGCTGGCCCCAGATTAACTTCTCATCTAAACCACTGTGTATGTGGGCTGATTTGTTTTAGTGCCTTAGCTAATCCGTTAACTAATACATTTGTGGCCTTGGATATGTTATACAATTTAACTAAGCCTTAGTTTCTTTATCATAAAAACATTTCCCTCTTCAGAGGGTGAGGATTAAGTGAGCTTCCCACTTCACAGGGGAGGATTAGGTGTGATAACCTATGTGAGGTGGACCAGCACAGCGCATGGCATGCATTCACTGAAATAGCATTGCTGAAGGCTGGGAATATGATTTGAAGGTTTGCTTCCATCTAAAGTTTACGCGGGAAGTCAATCTCCAGGGCAATGGTATTGGGAGGCCTTCAGAAGGTGAGTAGGCCTTGAGGGCTCTCGCTCATGAGTAGGGTCATTGCTCTGAGAAAAGGGCTCAAGGGAGTCTGTTGGGTCCCTCGCGTCCTTCCTTCTCTTCCACCATACAGCCCACAGCAAGACGTGTCATTAACACAGCAGATCAACCTACAGCAGGCATGGACTCTGACATCTTGGTCTTAGACTGCCTAGCTTCCACAACAGTAAGAAATAAGTTACTATTGTTTATAAATTACCCATTCTTAGGAATTTTCTTGTAGCAGTTCAGGAGTAAGACACTGAGTGTCACATGAAATAGGACAGCCAGTGAGAAATTTACCATGAGGTGACATTACAAAAGTTTATGGAATTAGCAGGTGGCATGATGGGTAAAGGTACTAGACTCCCACATGGCTAACTGTGGTTTAAGTCCCAGAACTGGTGGCTAGCTTTCTCACTTTCCCTCTCTCTCTGATCAAACTGGAAAATAATAATAATAAATAAAGTTAAGATAAAATAATTCTTTTAAATAATTGATAGGGGGTGGGACCAGCAGATAGCATAATGGCTACGTCACTGGACTCCCATGTAGATGACCACAGTTCGAGTCTTGGACTCGGTAGCTTAAACTCATGCTGGGACCATGTGCGTGCGTGCCCAAGATCCTGAGAGGAGAATGGAGGAGAAGGGATCGTGGTGTGGCCATCCACCCTGGGGGGTGATTTCTCGCTTTCTGTCTCTCTAAGTGCACACACCCTACAGCAAAAACCTCTCCAAAAAAAAAATTATATGGGATTTCTTTAAAAAAAAAAATGAAAAAAAAAAAATGTCAGAGGGTATGTGAGCTCATGAGAGACAGAGAGCACCCCCCCCCATCTCCATGAAGCATGGTCACACTGCAATCCCTTCACCTCCATTTGTCCTTTCAGAATTTTGGGTATGCACACACACATGCACCTGGCATGTTTCTCAAGTTGCTGGGTACAGGATTTGAACCACACAATCGACCTGTAGATCTGGCCTCCTGAACCACCAGGTCTAGTCATTATTTTTCAAATGTATTTCCTTTTATTTATTTATTTATTTATTTTGGAGAGGTTTTTGCTATAGGGTGCGTGCGCTCGCCAGGCAGACAGAGACAGAGAGACAGAAAGCGAGAAATCAGCCCTTAGGGGGGATGGCCATGCTGCAATCCCTTCTCCTCCATTCTCCTTTCAGGATCTTGGGCACGCACGCAACCGCGCCCAGCATGAGTTCTAAGCCACCGGGTCCGTCGAACCGCGGTTGACTACGTGGGAGTCCAGCGACATAGCCATTACGCTAACTGCTGGCCCCTCCATGTATTTCCTTTTAAATGCAGGATCATAAACTGAAGATAGAAATCAGATCATTGCTTAGACCATGAGGTACCTGAACTGTCAATGTTGACCTGTGTGTACTAGGGTCTAGAATCTGAATTTTGTTTTCTGTACTCGGATCACTTAGGTATTTCTCTGTTTGGAATAGAATGTTTCAAGTGAGGGGCCAGTGGGTGGTGAGGTGGTTAAGGGCACTGGGCTCCCACATGGCCGACTGCGATTTGAGTCCGGACATGTCGGCTTGCCTTTTCACTTTCCTTTTCCTTTCTCTCTCTCATTCTATCCCTCTCTGATCAAATAAAAATAAGAAAATAAAGATTAATAAACTCATTATTTTTAAAAGAATTATTTATTTCTTTAATTCCATTTGTTATTAATATCATTTTCCAATTTGACCAGAGAGACAGAGAGAAAGAGAGAGAGAGAAAGCGAGAAAGCAAGCTGCCAGGTCCAGGACTTGAACCCCAGTCAGTCACGTGGGAATCCAGCACCTCTATACACTACACCACCTGCTGGCCCCAATAAAATAATTTTTAAAAATATTTGGCAGGGCAACCCGCAGTTTGTGTAATGGCTATGTCGCTGGACTCCCAGGTCATTGACCACGGTTCAAATCCTGGACCCAGTGGCTTAAACTCATGACAGGTGCATGTGCATGTGTGCCCAAGATCCTGAAAGGAGAATGGAGAAGGGATTGTGGTGTGGCCATCCCCCCTTGGGGGTTCTTTTTTTCAGTCTCTCTTTCTAGTGAGCGCAAGCGCCCTATAGCAAAAACTTCTCAAAAAAAAAAAAAAGAGAAAAACAAATTTTTTAAAAGCATTTTTCAGGGACCAGGAGTTGGTGTAATGGGTATGTTGCTGGACTCCCATGTAGTCAACTGTGGTTCGATTTCCGAACCCGGTGGCTTAAACTCACACTGGGTGTGTGTGCGTGCGTGCCCAAGATCCCGAGAGGAGAATGGAGGAGAAGGGATTGTGGTGTGGTCATCCTCCCTGGGGGGTGATTTCTCACTTTCTGTCTCTCTGTCTCTCTCTGTCTTTCTGGTGAGTGCACACACCATATAGCAAAACAAAACAAAAAACAAAAACAAACAAAACCTCTCCAAAAGAATTTTTCAAATGATATATCTGTTAATTTACTTGCATGTTACTTAAATGTGTAGAGATACCTGAGGAAAGATATGTGAGAAAAAATATTTATATATTGAAGTGTTGATTGGGTTGTACTTCAAAATAGAATTTACAAATAGTAAATGCCTAATAAATTTGTTTTTGTTTTTAGAATTATTTATTTAATTTGATTTATTATTATTTTAAAATTTGCTATCGAGCATGTGCACTCACCAGAGAGAGAAACAGAGAGAGAGAGAGAAAGAGAGGGAAAGTGAGAAGGCAAGCTCTTGGGTCTGGTACTCAAACTGCAGCCAGCCATGAGGGAGTCCAGTGCGTTAACCACCATGCCACCTGCTGGCTCCTGTGATAAATTTTTAAGTTTATTTACTTATTTATTTTGAGAGGGATTTTTGCTATAGGGCACATGCGCTCTCCAGAGAGAGATACAGAGAGAGAAAGAGAAATCAACCCTCCTATCCAGGAGGGATGGCCACACTGCAATCCCTTCTCCATTTTCTTCTTGGGATTTTGGGCATATACGCACACATGCCAGGCGTGAGTTTTAAGCCACTGGGTCTGGAACTCGAATCGCAGTCGGCTATGTGGGAGTCCAGTGACGTAACCATTATGCCATCTGCTGGTCCCTGTTAAGCTTATTTATCCAGATCTTTTTCCACCTCTTCACACTCAACTTACTCAAAATTGAGTAACCTTAACCACTATGCCACCTGCTGGTTCAGAAATTAAACATTTTCTACAGTTTTTAGTTCTGCGTCCTTTCATTGTCATCAGTACCATTAACAACTATTTTGGAGGGACCAGCAGGTGGCGTGGTAGTTAAGACGCTGGATTCTCCCACATGGTTGACCACAGTTCAAGTCCGGGAACTGGTGGCTTGCTTTCTCACGTTCCCTTTCTCTCTGGTTAAAATAAATGAATGAATAAATAAAGTAAAATAAATAATTCTTTGAAAAACAAAATGAAAAACACCTACTTTGGAGCAAGCAGCGGTGTTTTGGTGGTTAAGGCGCTGGACTCCCATATGGTTGACTGTGGTTTGAGTCCTGGACCTAGTGGCTTGAATATCACCGTGGGCGTATGTGTGTGTGTGCGTGTGTGACCAATATCCTGAGAGTGGAATGGAGAAAGGATTGCTGTGTGGTCATCCCCTCTGGGGTGAGATTTCTCACTCTCCCTCTCTCAGTCTTTTTCTGTCTAGTGCACAGGCCATATGGCAAAACAAAACAAAACAAAGCAAAACAAACAAACAAAACAAAATTTAAAAAATTTTGAGACATTATATGCTTTTGTAGCCTCCTTATTTTCTGGTGGTGCTGTTTTCCATCTCAGCTCCTGGACAAGTACTTAACTCTCATTTGCCTTAGGAAGAACTGAGAAGCGCATCTAGAGAAAGCCTTCTGTTTCCGGAATGGCATGGCTTTCTCTCCAATTTGTTTTTCCTTTCCCCCAATACCATTATTTATTAGACATGAATCAAGTATTCAGTAAGGTCCACCCGATGCCCCCCCCTGTAAGGAGGCTATAGATGGCGGTTAGGGGGAAGGGGAAGGAGGTGTGTGTGGATGTGAGACCCCACACTGAGCTTTGAGCAGCCCGTAAGCCCTGAAACAGGAAACTTGGGTGAGATTCACCACATCATTTTTCTTTCTTTCTCTTTATTTTGTTTCCTTCTTTGTTTCTCTCTCTGTGTCTTTTTTTTCTTTTTATAAAGAATTATTTTATTTTGTGGCCAGCAGGTGGTGTGGTGGTTAAGGGCGCTGGACTCCCACATGGCTGACCATGGTTCGAGTACTGGACCTGGTGGCTTGCTTTCTCACTTTCTCTCTCTCTCTCACTCTGTTTATGTTTGGTCAAATTAGAAATAAATAAATAAATAAAGTTAAATAAAATAATTCTTAAAAAAAAGAATGAATTTATTTTAACTTTATTTATTTTTTCAATTTGACCACAGAGGAGCAGAGTGGAGGTGAGGGGAGGGTGAGAAAGCAAGCTGCCAGGTGGGGACTCCAACCACTGTTGGCTATGTGGGAGTCCAGCACCCTTAACCAACAGGTCACCTGCCAGCCCCCTCTCTCTGTCTTTTATTTTGCCATAGGGTGCATGTGGTCACCAGAGAGCAAGAGAGAAAGAGGGAAAGTGAGACCTCTCCCCATGGGAGATAGCCAGGGCAATCCCTTCTCCATTTCTCCCCCTTGTAGAGATTTGGGCACGAACACGTGTTCAGCCATTTTTCAAGCTCCAGGGCCGAGACTTGAAGGTTGGCCACGCAGGATCTAACCCCTTAACTGGCAAGTCACACTCACCTCAGAAGCATCACGTTTTACCCTGTTTTAAAATGCTGCCTTCTGAAGGGGAAGGAATGTGGAATGAACTGGCATACATAGGTGAGCTGGTTTTCCTTCTCTGTGGCAGTGTGGCTGGCCACCGGCTGGGAGCCAGATGGGTGGATGGCACTCTGTCCCCACGACTCTCCCCGCGGTGCCAAGGCAAGGCTGGAGGGCCCGTCCCTCGGCTCTACTCTGTGTTGCCAGGGCCCAGTTCCTCCATCCCTCATCAGCCCCAGCAGAGCCAGGCCCACCGTGGGACTGAGGCCTGGTGTGGGGCTAAGGCTTGGTGCTGGCCCTGGGAGCCCTTTTATCACACAGGCCCAGAGATCTCCCAGCACCTCAAGAAGCAGAGGCCAGGCCTCCAGGGCCAGGGCTGTAGCCTGAGACTTACAGGCTCTGGGGGGTGGGGGTGGGGGTGGGCTTCTCTGCAGAGAAGAGGCCCAGGTAGAGGAAGGAGACCAGAGTATGCTGAGGAGTTGCAGCTTTGTGGCAACCCAGTGCAGGTGACTTTAGAACTGCAGGGGTACTGGGACCAGCAGGTGGTGTGGTGGTTAAGACAACTGGATTCCCACTCGACTGTGGTTCGAGTCCTGGACACTTGCTTTCTCACTTTCTCTTTCACTTTCTCTCTGGTCAAAAACAAAACAAAACAAAACAAACAATAATAAAGTTAATAAAATAATTCTGAAAAATAAAAAAAAAAAGAACTACAGGGGTACTAAACATATGGGTTTCAATCTTGGCCCAAATTACCATTCTTCTTCTTCTTCTTTTTTTTTTTAATTGTTAGAGGGCAAGTTTATTTCTATTTTTTTTAAATTTTTTTTGCCATATGGTGTGTGCACTCACCAAGTTTGTTTCTATTTTTTAAAAAATTTTTTTTGTCATATGGTGTGTGCACTCACCAGAGAGAGAGAGACAGAGAGAGGGAAAGAAATCCCACGGTCAATTGCAAGGTTGGAGTCCTGAATATGGCAGCTTGAAAACCATACCTGGCATGTTCATGTGTACCAAATTCCAGGATGGAGGAGAAGGAATTGTGGCATGGCTATCCCTCCTGGGGGGGCTTTCTCACTTAAAATCTCTCTCTTTCTCTGTGCCCTACAGAGAAAATAAAATAAAATAAATTGGGAAAATCCCTTTTGAAAACATTTGTTAGGTGTATTGCTACTATAGTTAAATTTACAACTTATAGCAAGCAGAGATTTGCTTTTCTTCTTTTTCTCTCTTTCAATTTTTTTTTTTTTTTTTGACAGAGGACGCATACACTCACCAGAAAGAGAAACAGTCTTAAAGTGAGGGAGAAAGCACTCCCCAATGGGGCGTGGTCGGGCCGCAATCCCTTCTTTTCTATTTCTTCATCCTGTTGGGAGTTTGGGGCACATATGCACACATGCCCACTGTGTGTTTATGTGTGTGTTTTACAATTATTCTATTTTAACTTTATTTATTTATTTTAATTTGACCAGGGAGGGAGTGAGAGAGGGAGAAAGAGAGAAAAAGTGAGAAAGCAAGTAAGTCCCAGGCCCGGGACTTGAACCGGACTTGAACCGTGGGAATCCAGGTTAACCACTACGCCACCTGCCAGTCCCAACCCACTGTGTTTTTCAAGCTGCTAGGACCAGGATTTGAACCAGTGGTCAGCCACTTGGGATCTGGCTTCCTTAATCACCAGGCCACAGAACCACCCGGGGTTTGCTTTTTACAGAAACCCTCACTATTAACCTTTATTTCACTTGAGCTTTGAATGCTCTAATATTATTTTCCCCATGTCAGTGATATGTGGGAAGTACTCTTGGACAATCAGGACACTAATGTCGAAAGCGAGCTTTATTCAAGGGAGGGGGCTATTCTTCAGGGGCAGGAATTTCCACCAGATCCCAGAAGGACTGAAAAGCTTGCAAATGAATAGGAGTATCATAAGATGTCAGAAGTGGGAGGTTCTTAATTTTTATTTTTCAGGTTTTGCCATAGGAAGTGTGCACTTGATGAAGAGAAACAGTGAGAGGGAAAGTTCGAAATCATCACCCAGAGGAGATGGCCACGCCACAGTCCTCTCTCCCCCATTCTCCTCCTGGGATTTGGGGCATGTACGCACATGCACCACACCGGGCCTGATTTTCAAGCTACCAGTTCTGGGAGTTGAACCTTGATTGGCCATGTGGAAGTCCAGCACCTTAACCAATATACCACCTGCTGGCCCCCTCACTACCTCATTTTTTTAAAGAATTATTTATTAGGGCCGCAACTTGCGTGGTGATTAGGGGCACTGGACTCCCATATGGCTGACTGCGGTTTAAGTCCTGAATCTAGTGGCTTTCTTTTTTCATCACCCTCTCTCCTCCTCTCTT
>NW_006159518.1:2062061-2095273 GCF_000334495.1 Tupaia belangeri chinensis | reverse complement strand
GCTGGACTCCCATATGGCTGACTGCGGTTTAAGTCCTGAATCTAGCGGCTTGCTTTCTCACTCACCTTCTCTCTTGCTCTCTCTTTCTGTGTGTGTCTCTCTGGTCGATTAAAAATAATAATAATAAGGAATTATTTATTTAATTTTATTTATTATTTAATTTACCAGAGAGAGATGGAGATGGGGGTAGGAGGGGAAGGAGGAGTGAGGAAGTTAGCCACCAAGTCTGGGACTCGAACCATGGCTGGCCATGTAGGAGTCCAGTGCCTTAACCACCATCTGCTGGCCCCATTACCTCGTTTTAAAACTATGTGTTTGTTGGGGGCTGGCAGGTGGCGTGGTAGTTAAGGTTGCCAGACTCCCACATGGACTGACCGCAGTTTGGTACTCAAACCTGGAGGCTTGGTTTCTCACTTTCCCTCTCTGGATAAAATAAAATTAAATTAAAATAAATAAAGTCAAATAAGATAATTCATAAAATACCCCCCAAAAAACCTCTATGTGTTTGTTAAAAGAAGCTGGTCATTTATCCCGTGGAATTTATAGTTTGGATTTGGCTTCACTGGTAAGTTCAAAATCAGGGAGTCATCCTTGGTTCTCTGTGACTCTTATAAATTGGTAATAAGGAAGTCTGGAGGCTTGATCAGATTCCGGTTCAGTTATTATTGTTATTACTTATTTAGGCAAGAATAATTTATAGGTGGTGCAGGGTTCTCCTTCATGCATCTCACTCAGAGACACAGAACGTCTGGCCTTCCCCTTGCAGTGACCAAAGTGGATCAGCACATTTTAGTCAAAACTGCTGTTGTTGCTTTTCATGCCCTCTCTGGATGGTGACCCGAGCCCATGGGGGCTGGGCTGGGGGGCAGATCTAATTCTCAGAAAGGACTGCACTCAGAATCACCCTTCCTCTGGGACCAGCGGCGCATTGTTACTGGCCAAGCTTCTGTCTGACCTTTGAGCGCTTCCCTTGGGTGGCGAGATTTCCCAGGAAGCTATTCAGGCCTGCAGGCAAATAAGGCTCCTGCTGGCCTGTCCCACAGGTCTGTCAGATGAGCCTAGAGCAGTGAACGAAGTGAGGAAAGTCCAAAGAGAGTCGTCAGGATGTGTGATATTAGATTTCTTTAGCAAGGATGCTGGTCGCTTTGCTATTTTCCAGGAGGAAAAAATTCCCTTCGATTGTGTCTAAAAATGGCAACATAAAATGGAGAATCGAGGCAATTTCACATGAAAATTTTAAGCTAGGGACACTTGCTATTGAGCAAACAGAACTTTTCCTTTATGGTCTTGAATTATAGAGCTTGCCCTTTGAATTGGGTAATTTGATTATATAGTCTGCTCCCCTGGGCAATTCACATTTGTCCCCTCCCACCCTGTATATGAAGCTAATTGTGTCAGTCTTGGTCTTTTCAAACCCACAGTAGAATTTGGATTATGGTAGGCATTAACTATAGGAAGATTGTTTTATGTGGATCAATCAATTAATATGATAATTTAGTTCAAAAAATTGTTTTCTAGAGGGTGTGTGTGCTCATCCAAGAGAGACCGAGAGAAACAGACAGAAGGAAAGTGAGAACCCCCTACCCCTTCATGGGGGGGCTCATGCCACAATTCCTTCTCCATTTCTTCTTCCTTTAGGACCAGAGGAAGCAAGCCTCTAGGTCTGAGACTCGAATGGCGGCCATTAAAAAACCGTTTTTTAAACAAAGTTTATTTATTGATTTCTTCCATGACACAGAGAGAGACACAAGCACACAGATAGGCACCCCCAGCAGGGCCCCACCCTGCAGCCCACTCTCGGGCTGAGCTGGCCCGAATCACAGCATGCACGTGTGCAGGCCCAGCACCTGCAGGGAGATTTGGGGCCGTTCACCAAGGATAGTCCGTCCAAAGCGGGTCCAATTGTACCAGCACTGTGTCACAACTCAGCCCTGCCATTTAATTTTTAATTCATTTGACTCTGCTGATAAAGAGTTTAGAAATTAAGAAATTAATTTAGAAATTAAGAAACTCACACATGGGGGGCGGCAGGTAGTGTGGTGATGAAGGCTCTGGATTCCCACATGGCTGACCGTGGTTCAAATCCAGGACCTGATGGCTTTCTTTTTCGCTTTCCCTCTCTTTCCAGTCAAATTAAAAAATAATAATAATAAATAAAAGTAAATAATTCTAATAAAAAAAACCCACACATGTTTTTGTCTTATTTGTTTATCTGTGATTTTTAAGATCCCTTGCAAGACATGAGGGTCGTGGAAGCAAGTGCCCTCATCTTCCCTCTTTGCTGCATTGGGGGCTGTTTCATTTCCGTGTCCGCCCTGGGGCTGTTCTGTGGCATCTGAGTCGCTGACCTTCTCCTGCCTTGATTGCCACATGTGGGAAGCCTACCTTTGCATAAAACACTTGATTTGCTCACAGACAGTACCAAAGTGTTTAGAGAGGAGCTCCGAAGTATTTCACTCATTTTGTAGACTGCTTTATAAAGTGGTTTCTCAGATTTATTTATTCCATCTTGGGCTGCAGCTTTTTCCTCTCTCTCTCACGGAAAGCTGAGCTAGTCTGAGAGCCCCTTGGAGAACATCACCTCATACATTCTCGTTTGCCCAGTTCCAGCCCAGTGCCTGGCCCAAGGCAGATGTCCAACGAGTATTTTTGAGTGAGTTAAGAAGTAAAAGTGGGGGCCAGCATTTAGTGTAATGGCTATGTCGCTGGACTCCCACGTAGTCGACCGCGGTTCGTGTCCCGGACCCGGTGGCTTAAAACTCATGCTGGGCACGTGTGCGTGCATGCCCAAGATCCTGAGAGGAGAATGGAGGAGAAGGGATTGCAGCGTGGCCATCCCCCCTGGGGGGTGATTTCTCGCTTTCTGTCTCTCTGTCTCTCTCTGTCTGTCTGGCGAGTGCACACACCCTATAGCAAAAACCTCTAAAGAAAAAAAATAAAAGAAGTAAAAGTGAACTTGGGGAATTCTCTTCCTTCTTTCTAGCCCCAAATTTATCCTTTTTTTTTTTTTTTTTGCTGTGGGGTGTGAGCGTTTGCTGGAGAGAGAGAGGCTTAACATGAGAACTCACCCCCTAGGGCGGGTGGCCATGTGCAATCCCTTCTCTATTCTTCTCTCTGGATTTTGGGCACGCATGCAACATTCACCCAGAATGATTTTCAAGCAGCTGGGTCTGGGATTCGAACTGCTCAGTGGAGTCCAGCCACCTAACCCTCGTGTTATCCACAGGCCCTATCCTGCTTTTTAAAAAACTCTGAAGATTGATTATAGCCCCCTCCTTTTGCCTCAAAAGATTTAAGAGACTTATTTTTTTCTTAGGTAAATGCTCAGAAAGATTCAAATCTACAACTCAGATTTATAGGTCCAATGTCCCCTTGGCCAAGGGTCAAGTCTTACAAAACACTTTTCAACACCAAAGTCACAGATGATGTCACCGTGTTAACTTCCTGTAACTGCTATAACAAATTACCCTAACAGGGTGGCTTAGAAGCCCAGTTTATTCTCTCACACTTCGGGAATCCAGAAGTCCAAACTCAGCGTTACTGAGCTGAAATTAAGGTGCTGGCAGGCCGTACCCTTCCGGGAAGCTCTCTGGGAACATCCGTTTCTTGCATCTTCCAGCTTCTGTTGGCTGTGGCTTGACTCAGCTGGGACTCCTAATGTATTTATCAATCATATTTTAAAAGTAGATTTAAAAATATTTTTTCCTTGTGCCTGGGAGTAAGGGAGAGACAGACTTAGGTTTTTTTTTTTTTTTTTTCTTAAGAGATTTTTTTGCTCTACGGCACTTGTGTTTGCCAGAGTGATAGAGACAGAGATAGAAAGTGAGAAATCACCCCCAAGGGAGGATGGCCATGTTGCAATCCCTTCTCTGCCATTCTTCTCCCAGGGATTTGGGGCATATGTCAGCGTGAGTTTTAAGCCACCAGATCTGGGACTCGAACCACGGGTCAACTACGTGGGAGTCCAGCAACATATCCATTACACCATCAGCTGGTCCCAGACACAGGTGTTTTTAAAAAGGGTCTTGCCGTGTTGCAATCTTCCTGATCCAGCCTCCCAACTAGCTAGGATTATAGCAATGCAACTGTGTCCTGTGTTTTCAGGTTGACTCTGGAACTGAACCCGGGCCTCCAGTGAGGCTTCCAGCCTCCCAAGAGGTGGTACAGTCTATGTACTATTGCACCTGAGCCAAGAATGTGAAGTTGTTTTTGTTTGCCAGAGGGCATGTGTGTTAGACAAAGACAGAGACAGAGAGCGAGAAGGGGAAAGCACCCCCAATGGGGTGAGGCCATGGCCTAAGCCCTTCGGCATGTCTCCATCCTGTGGGAATCTGGAGCATCCTCAGCACCTTTCAGGCTGCCAGTGTTGGGATTCAGACTACCTTGGCCATGTGGATCCAGCTCCCTTTAACCACTAGGCTAAAGGCCAGCCCTAAACAAGTAAAACAAAAAAGCAATTCTACATGCTTCCAAAGAAAATAGTTATCCCTAGCTGAATCCTTGTAAGCTAAGAGTTTTGTCTCTTTTCCAATAGACTCATTTCTGCCTGCTTAGAAAGTTCTGCTTAGGGCCCAGCAGGTAGCATGGTGCTTAAGGTGTTGGACTCCCATATGGCTGACTACAGTTTGAGTCCCAGACCTGGCGGCTTACTTTCCTTTCTCACTCTTCCTCTCTCTCTCTCTCTTACTCTCTCTGGAGAGTGCATGTGTCCTATAGCAAATTAGAATGTAATAAGTAAAATTAAATAGACACTTTCAAAGACTTATCTATTTAATTTTATTTTATTTATTCATTTATTTTAATTTGATCAGAGAGAGCGGGAAAGTGAGAAAGTGAGCCACCAGGTCTAGGACTGGAATCATTGTTGACCATGTGGGAGTGTCCGGTGCTTTAACCATCACACCATCTGCTGGCCCAAATAAACAATTCTTTTATTTTAAGAGTTATTTTTTATTTAACTTTTATTTACTTATTTATTTATTTTAATTTGACCAGAGAGGGACAGAGTGAGAGAGAGAGAAAGTGAGCCACCAGGTCCGGGACTCAAACTGTGGTTGATCATGTGGGAGTCCAGCACCCTTAACTACCATGTCACTTGTCAGTCTCCCAAACAAGCAATTCTCTAAAAAAAAAGTTCTGCTTTACTCCAAGTTGCCGGAGCGATCTTCATCAGTTGGTATGAATGTATCACCGCTGTGTGTCTACTGCGCTGGTCTGGAGGGGACAACCTAATAGTCTTCACAGGAAATACAGAATTTAGTGTTGCCAAAGTGTATTTAAGTTCATAAAAATAATGTCAGAGACGTGGATTGGATAGTCTCTCCTGAATCCTATTGAAAACAAGCCACTTGGGGGCCGGCAGGTGGCATGCTGGTTAAAGGCACTGGACTCCCACAAGGCCGACTGCAGTTCTAGTCCTGGATCCAGTGGCTTGATTTCTCACTTTTCCTCTCTCTCTCTTTTTCTCTCTCACTGTGTCCCACTCTGGTCAATTAAAATAAACAAATGAACAAACAAGTAAAGTTAAATAAAATAATTCTTTTTTTTGGTATATCCATTCAATCACATTGTTTAGCTTACAATGTAACCATTTCAATATTCTTTTAAAAAAAAGAAAACAAGTCACTTCTTTTAAAAATATACTTATTTTGGGGCCAGCAGGTGGTGTGGTGGTTAAGGCACTGGACTTCCACATGGTTGACCATGGTTCGAATCCCAGATCTGGTGTCTTGAAAATCATGTTGGGCACATGTGTATGCATGCCCAAAAGCTGAGGAAGAGAATGGAGGAGAAGGGATTGATGCTTGACTATCTCCACTAGGGGGTGATTTCTCACTTTCCCTCTCACTGTCTTTCTCTGTTGAGCACACACACAGCCTCTCTGGTAAAACCTAAAACAATTTTTTTTTTTTTACAGAAGAGATTCACTCAATTATTGACAAATTAAAAGTGAAATAAAAGGGTTTTATGTGCCCAAAATCCTGAGAGGAGAATAGAGAAGGAATTGTGGTGTGGCCATCCTGTGGGGGATCAGGGGTGATTTCTCATTTTCCTCTCTTTATGTCTCTGTTTCTCTCTGGAGAGTACACATGCTCTATAGTAAAAACTAAAATAAATAAATAAAAAATAATAAATAAATAAATAAATAAACGAAACTTCTGAGCAAAATTTTGAAAGTAAATTCTTCCTGGGACCAGCAGGGGGCGTGTAGTGGTTAAGCCACTGGACTCCCATATGACTGATTGCAGTTGAAGTCCCAGACTTGGCAGCTGGAAAAATAATGCCAGGCATGTGTGCATGCGTGCCCAAGATCCCAGGAGGAGAATGAAAGAGAAGAGATTGCGATGTGGTCATCCTTCCGGGGGGCGGGGGGTGATTTCTCACTTTTCTTCTCTTTTCTTCTCAGCAAGAGCACATGCCACATGGCAAAAACTAGAAATAAATAAATTCCTCCTAAAATGCACTTTCTAAATTGACAAGTAAAATGGCTTGTATAGGGGCTGGCAGGTGGCATGGTGGTTAAGGGCACTGGACTCCCACATGGCCGACCGCAGTTCGAGTCCCAGATCTGGTGACTTGCTTTCTCACTTTCTCTCTCTCCCTGGTCAAATTAAAATAAATAAATAAATAAAGTTAAATAAAATAATTCTTAAAAAAAAAAAAAAAAAAGCTGCATGTTGGAACCAGCAGTTAGTGTAATGGCTATGTCGCTGCACTCCCATGTAGTCGATTGTGGTTCAAATCCTGGACCTGGTGGCTTAAACTCATGCTGGGCGCATGTGTGTGCGCGTGCCCAAGATCCTGAGAGGAGAATGGAGGAGAAGGGATTGTGGTGTGGCCATCCCCCCAAGGGGTGATTTCTCACTTTCTGTCTCTCTGTCTCTGTCTTTCTGGTGAATGCATACACCCTATTGCAAAAATCTATATTAAAAAAAAAACTCTCAAAAAAATAAAGCTGCAAGTATTTCTTGTGTACAACATGATGTTTTGAAATATGTACATGCTGTGGAATGACTGAGTCAAGCTAATTAGCACATCCATTACCTCCTCTACTTGTCTTTTTCTTTTTCTTTTCTTTTTTTATAGTGAGAACACTAAAAATCTACTCTCAGCAATTTCCCAAATGAATAAAGTGCTATTAACTATAGTTACCATATTGTAAATATTGGGTCATCGGAAAAGTCATCTGAGGATCCAATAGATGAAATTAATTTACTTTTGCTTCTTATTCTTCAAATACCCAAATTTCACCAAGTCTGAGACACCATAGGTCGCAAGATGTCATTGCTTTGTATTCTAATAACAAAAAAAAAAGTGCTGATCATTGTCATTGTAAGGTCTATCTTATTTCTGCAAAGTTACAATGTGAAAAGTATGTTAACCGGGGCCAGGAAGTGGCTTGGTGGTTAACAGGCTGGACTCCCACATGGCTGATTCTGGTTCGAGTCCTGAACCTGGCAGCTTGCTTTCTCACTTTCCCTCTCTCTCTCTCTGCCTCTCTGTGGTGACTATAGCAAATTTTAAAAATACAATTAAATAAATAATTATTTTTTTAGAATTATTTTATTTAACTTTATTTATTTATTTATTTTTATTTATTTTAATTTTACCAGAGAGGGACAAAGAGAGAGTGGGAGAAAGTGAGAAAGCAAGCCACCAGGTCCAGGACTCGAACCGTGGTTGACCATATGAGAGTCCAGTGCCCTTAACCACCACACCACTTGCCAGCCCAATAAATAATTATTTTTAAGAAAGAAAAGTACGTAAACCTCACAGTCAATGAAATACGGTAAAATTGTAAGACTAGTTACCAAAATAAGGCTGATGCTGTGAACCCACTTTCTTGGGCAGTGCTGACTGTGCGGATTCTTGGTGGGTCTAGTACATTCTCAGGAGTGAGCGCTAGCAAGCAGGACTATGCATAATTTTCAACTTGCAAGAAATAGTGGTTTTGTGGTTGGATTTGTGGCTGCAGTTGGCTAAGTCATTACTATTCCTGCCAGGGGTCCCAGAAGCTTGGAAGCACCGAGCTGCCTAGAGCTACTTGAAAATAATAAAGAAGAAAACGGGAATAACGGATGAGAGACACGCGGCACGTCGTATCTGGGACTCTGAGGCAGGATATGCACTTCTAGCGGCTCTTTCTCGTATTGAGCAACGACAATAGCAACGCTTTATGATTTCTAGGAAGTACCAGCCAAAAAATTATAGCTGTAGAAGGGAATTCATTCAGCGCAGTCGAATTGTTCCAGCGGTGTAGAACAGAACAATGGCGGACGGAACACTGAGCCCTGAGAAAGGCCTGCAGTGAGGGGTTAGAGGCAGGAGAAGAGGAGCTGGGTTGGGGTGGGAAAGAGGGGAAGGGAAAAGCCACCGAGGCTAAGTAGGTAGGCTGGGCTTAGCCTGGTGGTACCAGAGTGGATTCCACACAGGCTGCAGTTGGTATCCCAGCTAGGGACTTGAAAATACACACTGGGCAGAAACAAACATGCCAGCCACGTGCGTGTGTGTGTGCATGTGTGTACATGTGTTCAAAATCCTGACAGGGTGGAGAAATGAAGGAGAGGGATTGTGGCGTGACCTGACCCCGTGGAGGGGTGCTTTCCCTCTCTCTGTGGTGAGTGCACACGCTCTCTGACACTCAAAAAAAAAGAAAAAAAAAAAGAAAGAAAGAGAGAGAAAAAAAGAAGGCTAAATCACAGAAGCCAAAAAAGCAGAGTCTCTTAAAGGTAGCTGTGGGGCCAGCAGGTGGAGTGGAGGTTAAGGCAACTGACTCCCACATGGCTGAAGGTGCGGTTCAAGTACTGGACCAGGAGGGGTTGAAAAACGTACCAGGTGCATGTGGAGAATGGAGAAGGGATTTCAGCATGGCCACCCCGCCAGGGAATGATTTCTCACTTTCTCTCTCTCTCTCTCTCTCTGTTTCTCTCTGGTGAGTGCATGTGCCCTGCAGCAAACTAATAAAAAAAAAGAAAGCAGAGTGGTATTGGGGGTCAGATGCCAAGGGGGTGCTCACTGACAAAGGGCTTACTTGGGACTGGCCTTGGTGGCCCGGCAGCGACGTGACGCTCTGTGATGCTCAAGTCCACGGGAAGGCCCTGCGTTTGCAGCTCAACGTCTCCCTGTACCCACTGCCTGTGAGGCCAGGGTGGACTGCGGGGAGAAGACCCTGATGGGAGCTCTTCTCTCTCTTTCATGGAAGAAGTAATAAATAAGCTGGAAAAAAAAAAAAAAAGAAAAGAGAAGACTGTTGAAGCCAGCAGGTGGTGTGGTGGTTAAGGCGCTGGACTCCCACATGGCCAACGGTGGTTAGAGTCCCGGACCTGACTTGCCTTCTCACTTTCCCTCTCTCTCTTTCTCTCTCTGGTGAGTGCATGTAGCCTATACAAAGAAAAAGAAAAGAAAAATAAATTAAATAATTTTTAAAAAGCCTGTTAGTTGATGAAGGAGTTTAATGAATCTCCTGCCTGTAAGGAGACTAGAAGAAAACAGTTTGAAAGCAGAACAAGCCCCTTTCCCCTTAATTTATTTTTATTTATTTATTTATTTATTTATTTATTTTGCTGCTTGTACTTTTGGTGTCATGTTAAGCTCATTGGCAAATCTGTCCGGGACACGAACCGCGGTCGACTACGTGGGAGTCCAGCGACATAGCCATTACGCTAACTGCTGGTTCCCCCCTTAATTTATTTTTCTTTCTTTTTTTTTTTTAATTTATTTTTCACAGAAATATTACAAAGGTAAAAATGGGATCATCTTCACAAATCCTCATAATACTCGGTTTTGTCTCAGGGGTTTTCCCTGCAGCAATTCACTTTCTCCTGCCATCTTAGGTGTCTGCTCCCTTTCTTTTCTTTCTTTCTTTCTTTCTTTTCTTTTCTTTTCTTTTTTTTTTTGAGAGGTTTTTGCTATAGGGCACCTGCGCTCGCCAGAAAGACAGAAAGAGACAGAGAGATAGAAAGCGAGAAATCACCCCCCCGGGGGATGGCCACGCCACAATCCCTTCTCCTCCATTCTTCTCTTGGGATCTTGGGCACGTACACACACGTGCCCGGCGTGAGTTTAAGCCACTGGGTCCAGGACTCGAACCACGGTTGACTACATGGGAGACCACGACATAGCCATTACGTTAACTGCTGGTCCCAGGCCTCTGCTTTCTTTATACCTGGGGACGTTGTGTCTCTGGGTCACCTCCTATTTCTTGGGCTGGACTTCTGTGATCACCCTGACCTGACTCCTCTTTTTGCTCCCTGTACCTCCCATGTTGACTTATGACCATGGAAAACCACATATCCATGGTTTTAAAAATTACCGTGTGTTTCTTTTGAGACTGCCTCTTGCTGTGTTGCTCAGGCTGGTCTTGAACCCATGATCTTCCTACTTCGGTTTTCCAATCAACTATCTACTTGTTTTTGATGCCTAAAACATATTTTCTTTCCTTCTTTCTTTTCTTTCTTTCTCTTTCTTTCTTTTTTTAAAGTTTTTTGCCATAGGGCATGTGTGCTCATCAGAGAAACAGAGAGGGAAAGTGAGACCTCATCTCCTGGGGGCATGGCCATGTTACAATCCCTTCTCCATCCTCCTGCTGGGATTTTGGGCAGGCACATACTCGTGCCTCGCGTGGTTTGCAAGCTGCTGGGTCTGGGACTGGAACTGCAGTTGGCCATGTCAGGATCCAGCACCATAACCACCATGCCAGGGGCCGGCACCTCTTTCTTCCTTCCTTCTTTTCTTTTTTTGTAGGGGGTGTGTGCACTTGTCAGAGAGACAGAGAGAGAGAGAGAGGATAGAGCGCTGTCCATGGGGAACGGTCATGCTGCAATCCCTTCCCCTCCATTTCTTCCTCCTTTTGGGATTTGGGATTTGGGATTTGGGATTTGGGATTTGGGGCAGGCATAGGCTGCCTGGGGGGTTTTTCAAGCCACTGGATCTGGGACCATGTGGGATCCAGCTGCCTTAACCACCAGGACATGGCTGTCCTGACTCAAATATGTTCCTCACCCAAGCTGCTCGCCTCAGTTTCTGACTCAGCTTCCCCGGCCCTCCCTCCTGCAGTTCTGTTCAGGACGTTTGGCAGGCAGCACCCCACCAGCAGAGGGACACGGCCCAGAACCGACTTGAGGTACAATTTTCTCTCAGCTTGATCTCGTTTCTCCTGCCCTCATGTCCTCCCAACTCTCCAAAATCTCTTCCTTGGACTTCAATCATTCTCCTCCTTTAATCTTGGTTCACTTTCTCAGGAACAAGCCCGTCAGATCAAATCAGATGAAAATTCTTCGGCGTCTCACCATCGCCTACAGGTGAGAACGGAAATGCCTGTCCCGGGACAAGCCCCGTCATGCTCGGCGCAGCTGCTGACCTGGCCTCCTCGGTGTGTTTCCCCGCAGTTTCTCTCGGGAACGTGAAGTCACTGGTAACGCTCCACTGCTCTCACGTGCCCTTGCCTCAGCTTGAAATGCACCCTCCTCCCATGTTCCCCCCACCCCCGTGTCCTCCCCTCCCCCCATCTAACCTGCTGGACAGTCTCGTCCTCACCTCCAGCCCTTCCTCTGGAGAGCTGTGTCCTGAGTCCCAGAGAGACGCCCCTGCTCTGAGGTCTCAGCGGTACTTCGAACATGCCCTGCGAGGGCTACTGTTGTGCTGTGTGCTCTTCCCCTCCCAGGCTCCGGAGGTACCCAGGACAGGACTCCCTTCTCCTTGCATCTTCCTGCCTAGACTCTATCTGGTGTCGACTGAGATTTTGGGCTGTTTGAAGATGGCCAGCTCATGGACAGTGAATCCCCACAGAAAAGCTCACTGGGAGTTTACTTCGATTTTTTTTTTTTTTTGAGAGTTTTTTTTCTTTTCTTTTTTTTGGAGAGGTTTTGCTATAGGGCACAAGCACTTGCCAGAAAGACAGAGAGAGACAGAGAGATAGAAAGCGAGAAATCATCCCCCCGGGGGGGGGATGGCCACTCTGCAATCCATTCTCCTCCATTCTCCTCTTGGGATCTTGGGCACGCACGCACACATGCCCCGTGCGAGTTTAAGCCACTGGATCCAGGACTCGAACCACAGTTGACTACATGGGAGTCCAGCAATGTAGACATTACGTCATCTGCTGGTCTCTTACTTTGACTTTTTAAATTACCATTCATTGGGACCAGCAAATGGCGTAATGGTTACATTGCTGGAGTCCCATGTAGATGATTGCAGTTCAAGTCCCAGACCTGATGACTTCCAACTCATGCCAGGCACATGTGCATGCATGCCCAAAACCCCAAAAGGAGAATGGAGGAGAAGGGATTGTGGTGTGGCCATCCCCCCGGGGGGGTGGTGGTGGTGGTGGTGATTTCTCACTTTCTGTCTCTCTGTCTCTCCAGTGAGTGCATGTAACCTATATAGCAAAATCTTCTCTTTAAAAAAAGTTACCATTCATTTAGATACATATGAAAAATCAAGTTATTTCTTTTAAAGTCAATGTATAAATATTATCATTCTATTTATAAATCTAGTAAACATCAACATTTTAAGGGCAGTGACTTTGATTAATATTTGGTCCCATTTGGGGCCAGCGGGTGGTGTGCTAGTTAAGGTACTGGACTCTGACATGGTTGATCACAGTTTGAGTCCTGGACCTGGTGGCTTGCTTTCTCACTTTCCCTCTCTCTGGTCAAATTAAAAAAAATAATAATAATAATGTAAAAACATTTTTAGGGACCAACAGTTAGCATAATGGCTATGTCGCTGAACTCCCACGTAGTCGACCGCGGTTCGAGTCCCGGACCTGGTGGCTTAAACTCACTCTGGGCGCGTGTGTGTGCGTGCCCAAGATCCTGAGAGGAGAATGGAGGAGAAGGGATTGCAGCGTGACCATCCCCCCTGGGGGGTGATTTCTCACTTTCTGTCTCTATGTCCTTCTCTGTCTGTCTAGTGCGCGCCTGCACCCTATAGCGAAAAACCTCTCCAAAAAAAAGATGTAATTAATGATATCGCCGTTAACCTAAGCCTTATGTAACATTGTGTTTCACATATATCCATCCCTGGTCAGAACACTTAATGATCTCTCCAATGGAAATCATGGGGAGTAGAGAAAAGTTATTTATTTATTCATTTATTTTTTTTAGGAATAATTATTTATTTAATTTTATTTATTAATTCATTTATTTTAATTTGACCAGACCAGTGAGAGAGAGCAGGAAAGTGAGAAAGCAAGCCTCCAGGTCCAGGACTTGAACTGTGTGGTTGGCCACGTGGGAGTATCCAGAGCCTTAACGTCACCTGCTGGCCCCTTATTTATTTATTTATTTTCGTTTGACCAGAGAAGGAGAGAGAGAGAGAGTCATATTTATCTAATCGGAATAAAAAAGAATGGTAAGGACAGGTAAGAATAGGATAAAGACTCAAACCGCAGTTGGCCATGTGGGAGTCCAGCGCCCTTTACCACCACACCACCTACCGGCCCCCAAAAGTTTTTCTTTTCTTAATTTGTTTTATTAGAGAAAAGTTTTTATTAGTTGCGTAGTATCAAAGAACACTATAGTGCAAAACACTTTTTTAGTTTTGCAACATACTGCATTTGCTGGTGCTATTGTATGTTACACGTTTTAAGCAACAGTTCTGCAGCAAAATAAGAAACACATAATAAATTATTCACTTTCTTCATTAAAAGAAAAATTACCCATGATTGGGCCAGCCAGTGGCATGGTGGTAAAGGTGACTGGATTCCCCACGGCCAAATGTGCAGTTTGAATCTGGACCTGGTGGCTTAAAAAACACACTGGGTGTGTGGTGTGTGCGTGCACAAAATCCTGAGAAGAATATGGATTGTGATGTGGTCATCCCCCCTCCACACTGCCTGCTGGCCTGGACACATGGCCATAACCGGAAAGAGAGAGAGAGACAGAGACGGTGAAAGGCAAAGTGAGAAATCACCTCCCTGGGGGATGACCATGTTGCAATACCTTCTCGTCCATTTTCCTCCTGGGATCTTGGGCACACATGCACACACGCCTGGTGTGATTTTTTAAAAAGAATTATTAAATTTAATTAATTAATTAATTAATTAAAATTTGGCCAGAGAAGGACAGAGTGAGAGAGAGAGGGAAGGTGAGAAAGCAAGCCACCAGGTCTGGGACTCAACCTGCGGTCAACCGTGTGGAAGTCTAGCGCCCTTCACCACGTCGCCACCTGCCGGTCCTGCCCAGCGTGATTGTTAAGCCACCAGGTCTGAGATTCGAACTGCAGTCGGCCTGTGGCAGTCCGACAATGTAACAACTATACCATCTGTTGGACCCTAAGAGAGCTTTAAGTTGGGTTAAAATGAGGCTCATCACTCGTAATACTAACCGGCGTCCTTATAAGAAGAGGAGGTTAGCGGCACGGAATCACCAGGGGCCTGTGCCTGTGCACAGGGCCACCACCACGTGAAGAGGCAGCAGGAGGGCAGCCAGCTGAAAGCCGAGGAGACAAGCCTCAGGAAAGCAGCCCTACCAGCACCTTGATCTTGGACTTCCAGCCTCCAGAACTGTGGAAACATTCCCGTTGTGGAAGTCATCAGCCTACGGAATTTTGTTATGGCAGCCCAAGCCAATTGCATGTATGACTTTAACACAAGCACCCTCGCTCAATTAGTGGTGGCCATTACAAATAGTGATCAACTTTTCCAACGAAACTACACAGAAAAGTTATATCATTAACTGGGTCCACTATCCCCTCGGTCACCGACCTGCCAGTCTGTGGCCTGTTGCCCAAGCCCGGATCAGCAGGCAGTGGGTGAGTGAGGCGTCATCCGTACCTCCCCGTCTCTGGCATCGTTGCCAGTCCGAAGGGCGGTGGTACTGGATTTTCATGGGAGCACAAACCCTTTTGTTGTGTGATTGTCTCATTACATGTTGCCATGGGGGTAGTGGTGAAAATGTGGTGCAGAGTGAATGTGATGGCTTAGGTCACCCCAGGGCCAACCTCTCCCCCACTTCCCACCTCTCCGCCTTGTGGAAGGATTGTCTTCTACGAGGCCGGTCCTGGTGCCGGAAGGATTGGGGAGCACTGCCATAAACCCCATGCAAACTGTTAGTTGTTTTCTGGGCTGAGGCAAGAAATCCCCTTGGGCGCTGGCTCGCCCGAGCTCAGGCACCTTGGCTGTGAGCCTCTGCTGGTCTTCAGGTGGGTGTCTTTGCTCCTGCTCTGGGGTCTGCCGAGGCTGTCTGTGTAACTGTCCCTCACTAACCCCTGTCTTGCGCATCTTTTATCCCAGGCACCTAGCACAGCATGTCAGGGAATTCAATTCAGTAAACTGAGAAATAAGCTCACCCAGAGTTTAGGTTTGTTTACTTTGCCTTGTTCACAACTGCAGTGCTAACATTGCGGGTCAGGGGGCAACTTTTATGTTTAGTCCCACACCTTTTCCCAGGAGTCAGGCCCGGGGCCTCCCAGTGTTGCTGAGTGCTCAGGGCGTTCTTGGCGGCTCTAAAGGGTAAGACCCGGCCTGTCCAGCCTGCCAGGGCTCACAGCACAGAGGCCTGGTCACATCTGGGCATGCACAACACTGGCTTCCTTTACCTGTATAATGAGGTTTCTGAAATATCCCTTGTATTTCAGAACCTCAAACAATTAGCAAAGCAGGAACTGGCAATAGCTCTTAACGGGTGGTAAAAGGGTCAGCTCTTTCCTGTGCTATTGTTACTGTTTATAATGAGGGTGACACAGTGTACTGGGGGGAAGAGAGATTTTAACTGTCATTACAGATTTTATTCCTGAGTGTGTGACTTGGCAAGAAGCTGACGCAGAGTCCTCCTTGAGGGTCACCTTGAATGGAGCTGGGACTTTAGCTTTCCTTCCAAGTAGGCAACAGTCTCACGGTTTCCTAGCTGTGTCTTTGCTTTTTAGCATTGGCCAGTCCTGAGCCTCCCAGCACAGAAATAACTGAGCTAGCTGCCTTTTGCTTTTCTGGCAACTGTTACATTAAATAAATAATTTTTTTAGAATTATTTTATTTGTTATTATGATTACTTTTAATTTGACCAGAAAGAGAGAAAGGGAAAGTGAGAAAGCAGTGGCCAGGTCTGGGCCTTGAACCATGGCCGGTCATGTAGGAGTCCAGCACCTTAGCCACTGTGCCACCTGCTGGCCCCAAAATTAAGTAAATAATTATTAAAGAAAAGAAATACGTCAGGGATCAGCAGATGACGTAATGGTTATGTTGCTGGACTCCCACATGGCCGACTGTGGTTCGAGTCCCAGACCTAGCGACTTGAAACTCATACCAGGAGCATGTGCATGCATGCCCAAAACCTAGAGAGGAGAATGGAGGAGAAGGGACTGCTGCATGGCCATCCCCCCTGGGGGTTAATATCTCACTTTCCGTCTGTCTCTCCTGTGAGTGCACGTGACCTACAGAAAAAATCTCTACAAAGAAAAGAGAAACTGGGTTTAAAAAATATATAGGGGGCTAGCAGGTGGTGTGGTGGTTAAGGTGCTGGACTCTCCCACATGGCCAACCACGGTCTGAATCCTGGACCTGGTGGCTTGCTTTCTCACTTTCCCTCTCTCTCTCTCTGTGTCTTCTCTGGTCAAATTAAAGTAAATGAATGAATAAATAAAATTAAATAAATACATTTTAAAAATAGGTATTTTCACTAAGCAATCTTACACTTGCAAGTAATTTTAGAATACATTAGAGAGACATGAAAGATAAATAGAAAGAGTAGAATGATTGTAATAAAATATAAATTATGTTACCCCCCCCACTTCTCTCTCTGAAGGTTTGATAGTGTCCTAGGGTAGGGTCCTTGAGGTGTCATAAAGTTGTTAAGGCACAGAGGGCCCCAGTGACTGAGTCCCCATGGGTGTGTAGGGACAGGAAATGAAGTTGGCAGAAGCCACCTGGGGACAGACCACACCCCACTCTGCTAAATGTTCTGTCTTCTGGCATTTCGTGATGTCTTCCAACTTTCCAGCCGCCAGGATCCTGAGTTTTGCAAACTCTGTTCCTGGGACTGGCAGATGGCATGGTGGGGAAGACACTGGATTCCCATGTGGACAACTGTGGTTTAAGTTCCGGACCTGGTGGCTTGCTTTCTCACTTTCCCTCTGTCTCTGGTCAAATTAAATAATAATAATAATGAATAAAGTTGGATAAAATAACTAATAATAATAATAATAATAATAATAAAATAAAATTCAATAAATAACTCTTAAAAAAAAACAAACTTTATCCCTTAAATTCACTCACTTGAGATATTTCTGTTAGCAACACAACAATGGACTAAGATGATGGTAACTATTGTTAATGATGATGTATTGTACACTGGAAAATGGTAGAGAGTAGCTTTTAAGTGTCCTCACCGCAAAAAGATGATAATAACGCATATGTTAATCAGCTAGACTGAGTTATATTTTTAAAATGTCACATAGTACCTGATAAATAAATTCAGTTTTATTTGTTGGTTAAAATACCTTAAAATTTATTTTATGAGAGAGATATTTTCTTTTTTATTTAGAGAATTGTTTATTTATTTCTATTTATTCATTCATTTATTTTATTTTGATCAGAGAGACACACACACACAGGGAGAGAGAGAGAGAGAAAGTGAGAAATCAAGCCACCAGGTCTGTGTCTTGAACAGTGATTGGCCATGTGGGAGTGTCCAGTGCCTTACCCACCACATCACCTGCTGGTCCCTCTTGGTTAAAATGTAAAAAACTGGATATGGCCTTTTGGCCGGAACCACATCTTCCAGTAATTAACCAAAATGACGAACTTTTTTTGAAAGAGGAGAGGCACCCGATACATATTCTCTAGGCCTTTTAGAAAACATGGAGTGGTTCCTTTGGCAACATATATGCGAATCTACAAGAAAGGTAATATTGTAGACATTAAGAGAATGGGTACTGTTCAAAAAGGAATGCCCCACCAATGTCACCATGGCAAAACTGGAAGAGTCTACACTTACCCAGCATACTGTTGGCATTGTTGTGAACAAATGAGTTAAGGGCAAGATTCTTGCCCAGAGTATCAATGTGTGCATTATGTATATTAGGCATTCTAAGAGCAGAGGTAGCTTCCTAAAATGTGTGAAGGAAAATGATCAGAAAAAGAAGGAAGCCAAAGAGAGAGGTACCTGGGTTCAACTAAAGCGCCAGCCTGCTCCACCCAGAGAAGCACACTTTGTGAGACCCAATGGAAAGGAGCCTGAGCTTCTGGAACCTATTCCCTATGAATTCACGGCATGATGAATGTTAAACTAATCTACGGTCTATTAAAAAAAAAAAAAAGCCGGACATGGTGGTACATGCCTGTAATCCTGGCTACTCAGAAGACGGGAGAATCATGAGTTCAAGGCCAACCAGGACAACATAGACTCTATCTCTAAAAAAGAAGGCCTTGGCACCGTAGTATTTCTTCTCTCCCTTCTTTCCTTCTTTCTTCCTTCCTTTCCTCCCTCCCTTTGTCCTTCCTTCCATGATAGAGAGACCACGTGCATGCAGGTCTGTAAAAGAGAGAGCACATGCACCTGACATGCTGCGTTTCCAAGCAGATCTGGGGATCTGAACCCGTAAGTCAGCCTTGTAGCTTCCAGCCTTGCCGGGAACTTCCATCACTGCTGCACCACAGCAGCTGGGCTTGTATGTCAAAAATTAAAGACTTTCTGGGCCAGCAGGTGGCATAATGGTTAAGACGTTGGACTCTCACGTGGCTGACCGCAGTTTGAGTCCTGGACTTGGTGGCTTGAAACATGCTGGGCACATGCGCGTGCATGCCCAAAATTCTGAGAGGAGACTGGAGGTTTTTCCTGGTCATCCTTAAAGTATGTTTTTATGGTTGGTTTAATTAGTTGCCAAAAAAGGTCCCCATATTACATTTGATTTTTGTGTCTCTTTATTGTCTCTCTTTCTATATCAGAGCTCGTCTTCCATTTCTTACTTTCATTGATTTCTTGGTGCAACCAGTCCATTTGTCCTATCAGATGATTACTCTCTGGGTCTGTCTGATTTCTCTGTTGTGCTGTCACTTAATTGACTCTTGAGTGTAAGATCTGTTTAGCCTAGAGAACAGGTTGTAAATTCTGGTTCTGTTACTGACTGTATTCTCAATACAGTAATTCCACCTCCCCCCATGCGTGCCTTCATTTTTCTCTCTGAAAAACAGAAATGATAATAGTTTCTTCTGTCCTTAGGATGCCATGAGAACGAAATGAGGTGCTCTGTGTGGTAATTACTGAAGTTTTTAAAGAGGAAGTGCTTACCCAGCATAAGAATGGTTAGAAACAACTTTCCTTAGGCTGGTGGGAGTAAGATGAATTTAGAAGTACAAAAGCTTGAGACCAGCAGTTGGCGTAATGGCTATGTCATTGGACTCCCATGTAGTCAACCGTAGTTCGAGTCCTGGACTCAGTGGCTTAAACTCACACTGGGGGCGTGTGAGTGCCTGTCCAAGATCCCGAGTGGAGAATGGAGGAGAAGGGATCGCGGTGTGGCCATCCCCCCCCCCGGGGGTGATTTCTGGCTTTCTGTCTCTCTGTCTCCCTGGCGAGCACACATGCCCTATAGCAAAAACCTCTCTAAAAAAAAAAAAAAGAAAGAGAGAGAGAGAAGTGACAGAGTGGGGAAGTCATGAATTTATCAGGTCTAGTGGTCGATACTGTTCTGTCCCTTCTCTGCATATATTTCAAGGTGTCTAGACTTAAATGGGGAAGGCGGGTACAAGAAAAGAGCGCTACAGTTCAATTAGAAATGTCACATCATACTAAGCTTTGAAGGCGGGTACAGAAAAAGAGCAATACAATTCAATTAGAAATGTCACATCATACTAAGCTTATCCTGTTTGTCTTCTTTATTATTATTTCCAATAACTGAGCACTAGGAAAGCATCTGGCAATTTCTTTACTCTAGACGGTGTTATAACAGGCAAATAGGCTGAAAAGAACATTCTGGCGTGGAGAACTGCATTACATAGGTGTTGATATCACATCTCAGTAGGTGACAAGAGGCCTTTCGGCTTGCACTGACAGACTCTGAAATCTTGCCTCCCAAGGACAGTGGTCTGATCGGCTGGTGCTGCCTTTTTGTCATCCTGGCCACCTGCGGGCTCATCACTCCACTTTTCTTAAGAACCAGGATTCCAGGGGCTGGCAGGTGGCATAGTGGTTGAGGCGCTGGACTCCCACATGGCAGACTGTGGTTCAAGTCCTGGACTTGGTGACTTGCTTTCTCACTTTCTCTCTCTCTTTCTATGTGTATGTGTCTCTCTCTGGTCAAATTAAAATAAAGGAATGAATAAATAAAATTAAATAAAGTTCTTTTTTTTTTTTTTGAAAAAGAAAAGAACCAGGATTCCAGAGTGAGGCCTGAAGCAGGGCTTCTTTTCTCGTGCTGGTAAGGCCTTAACACCAGCATCGCCCACCCTAGGGAACACGGAAGCTCTTAGATACAAAGAAGAGTTGGTTGCCGTGTGCTCTGTGGGGATTTGACACCACAGCACAATGTAAAAGTTCAGAGCAGCCTTTTAAATTTGAAAGAATGGGGACTGGCAGGTGGTGTGGTGGTTAAGGGGGTTGGAGTCCCACATGGCTGACCACGGTTCCAGTCCTAGACTTGGTGGCTTGCTTTCTCACTTCCCCTCTCTCTCTCTCACTTGGTCCCTCTCTGGTCAAATAGAAATAAATAAATAAATAAAGTTAGATAAAATAATCCTTAAAATAAATAAATCAATTTGAAAGACTGAAAGGGCCAGGCCAGCACAGTGATGGTCCTGGGCTCACATCCCAGAACCTCCCTAAGCATGGCGGATGCACACACGTGTGCCCGTGATCCAGGCCGACTGAGCCTAGGGGTGGATCAGGTAATAGGAACTCTGTTGGGAGTGTCTCTCTCTCTCTTTGTCTCTCTCATGGGAGAAAACTATAATAAATTAGAAAAATTTCTAGTTCTAGAAATTCTTGTTTTGTTTTTGTTCTAATATGAATATTATTTAATATCAAGTGGATTTTTTTGGTTGTTGTTTTTGCCCTAGGGTGCACGTGCTCACTAGAGAAAGAAAAAGAGTGAGAAATGACTCTCCAGGGGGGTGGGCCATGCCATGGTCCCTTCTCCTTCAGCAGGTACCAAGCTACCTGCTGGCTCTTCACTTCACCTCTTGAGATAGCACTAATCCATCCATGAGGTCGATGCCTCCATGTTCCAAACACTGTCCACTAGGCTCCCCCTATTAAAGGTCTCACCACCTCTCAAAACCATTACTCTGGGGACCAAAACACAAGTCTTTGGGGAAAAAAACCTAGTATCTAAACCACAGCAACCTGGGACCACTAGAAGCTGAGAGAAGCAGGGAAGAAAATTTTACTTGATTAATGTACCTGGAGTTAAGTAAGTTCTTAGGAGGTAACTTGCAATAAAAGTAAAAGTACCCCTCCCCCACACACATAGGTTATCTGTCATATAAAATAGGTGACATAGCTCCTTAGTGATGGGATACTCATATACATTGTTCAGGTCTCTTCTTTTCTAGATTTGGGTCTAGATTCAAGTTCTAGGGACCCTACTGAGGGTGCCTGTAACTCTCTTCTTTTTCTAGAAGAAATAGATAATAGACTTTAAAAAGAAAAGACAAAGCAATTGTATGAGAGTTTTCGGGGAATGTATGGAAAAACCTTCACAGATACTGAGTAGCTTGTATACGTCAGGCACTGCTCTAGCTTTCTTGTGTGGTGTCCTTTTAAGTCACAAAACCTGTGTCATCTCAAATTAATAATTGGAATCCTGCTTGGTATGGAAGTAGCCACTGATGCTTACCCATATCCATATCCTCTTCCTCCCCTTCCTTGGCACACCACTGGATAACACTGCCTGTCCCCTCACCCTCCCGGGCCTGTCTTCTAGGTGGGGCCATGAGTTTCCTTTACTGAAATGTGAGCGAAAGTGATGTATGTTACCTTTGGGCCAAGAGCCTTAAGTGTGGGCGTGCTTTCGCTACCATACTTCCCATCCACTGCTTGATGGATCGTGCTCCAGGGACCCAGAGGAGAGTGGCACCACAGTATTAACTGGTCCTGACTCCCTGAGTGACTGTGTGGAGCACAGCCTACTTTTCTCTCAACCCTCATTGGAACATGGTATGTCAGAGACATACACTTAGATGGCACTAAGTCAAGGCGATTTCAGGGTTATCCATTGCAGCAGTTGGTGTAACTTTCCCTAAGTAATCCTCTTGGTCAACATGAAATTACAGCAAAAGGATTTAGTCATAAGATGTTCCATCAGGTTGATGGTACATCTGATGACTTGCTTCTTCCCCACAAATGGAGTCCAGGTCTCCAGAACCCAGAGTGGTAACGTTCTCAAAGCTAGTATTGCTCTAGGAGGACTGTGCAGGTTAAATACAGATAATTCTTGTTTTGGGGGGTTCTTGTTTTTCTGGTCTCCATATTGAGTGTCCTTCTTCTGCTAGAAACACCCTTTCTGGGGCCAGATGGGGCACAGCAATAGAACATGATGCTCTGTAAGGTAATCTCACTCAGGAAGGTTCCTAGGAGCAGGGCTGATGTGGGAGCTGACATTCATCATTCTCTCACCTTTCTGTCTAGGTTGGCCCTTCACTGGCTCAGGTGAGGGCAGTGGGAGATTAACACCAGAACCCACCAAGGTCCTTTACCAGATTAGGTAGATTTCCTTCCTTCTAGGAAGTTGAATCCTCTCTTTCTTTTTAAATTATTTTAACTTTATTTATTTTATTTATTTTGATTTGAGCAGAGAGGGACAGAGTGAGAGAGAAAAGGAAAGTGAGAAAGCAAGCCATCAGGTCCAGGACTCGAACTGACGTCAGCCATGTGGGAAGTCCAGCACCCTTTACCACCATGCCACCTGCCAACCCCTGTCCCTCTCTTTCTTTCCCTCTATTAGTTATCGTTGATCATGATGAGAACACTTTACAAATCAACTCTCATTTTCAAGTGTGGAATATCTCATTATTTACTCAGTCACCACGTTGTGCAAATTGGATCACTCTCAACAACTTCTTTGTGAGGAGGTTTCAACAGGAGGGTCAATGGTGAGATCGGGTGTTCTCAGGCATGTGCCTGAGAAGTCTGAGAATTTGTCATTTCCTTGGAGAATTTTTTGGAGTTCAAAGTGTGGTCCTCAGCCTCAGAGGCACAGATGCCTAATTTATCAACCCGCGAGTGTGGAGAGTGGAATGTTTCTCAGGGGTGGAGTCGCGTGAACTGAACTCAGAGAACGATGGGTAAACCAAGGTGCCTGCCAATTTCTCATGCTGCAAAGAGCCAAGGAGGGCTGAATACTGGCAGCCTTTGGTCATTAGTAAAGGCAGGTGACGTGGGAAGTTGAGTCCTAAAGAAGTTGCTTAGTGACTACGGGAATCAGAACACGGGGAGCCAGTTTTCCGATTCAGACGTTTAACCGTGCCAGACTAAGATGGTTTGACGTGTCCATCGCCACGGCGGAAGACACTTGCCATCTTGCCCAGGCAGAATCAGTCATTTGATTATACCGTGAGTATTTCTTGAGCAAGGGCCCTCAGCCCAGGCCATTGCCTGTGCTTACTTACCTCTGACAGTTTACTTTTTTAAAAAGCTCCAATGGCGGTTGGCGGGTGGTATGGTGGTTAAGGGCACTGGACTCCCACATGGCCAACTGTGGTTCGAGTGCGGGACTTAGCGGCTTGCTTTCTCACTTTCTTTCTCTATCTCTCTCTCTCAATCTTTCTCTCTCTGTCCAGAGGGAAGCTGTGCTCTAAACTTCATCTTCTAGACTCCTGAAATATTCAGAAAAGTGGAGGAGAGATTTTGGTACAGAATGACCAGAAACAACCGCAGAGGCACAAGAAACATGAGAAACCAAGAAAATACCTCCCTCCTAAGGGAAAAAAACAATCCCTCATCATCCACAGACAGTACAGTTGAACTCTTGGAAGTGTCTGATAGAGAATTGAGAATATTCATAGTGACAAAACTAAACGAGATGCAAGAGCTGAGAGATAATGAACTCCAGAAGATGCAGGAGAAAAGAGACAACAAGTTCCAGGAGGTGTTGAAGTTCTTCCATGACCTGAAAGAGGAAATACACACCATAAAAAAGAATCAGATGGAGCTATTAGAGATGAAGGCTGCCATTCAGGAAACCAAAACCTTCCTTGAAAGTATTATAAGCAGATTAGTCCATGCACAAAATCGAATCTCGGATGTTGAAGGCAAAACCTCTGATCTAGAAAAAACAACCAAGAAAACTGAGAACATAATCCCTCAAAATGAGAATACTATACGAGAAATACTAGACAGCATTAAACACCCAAACATCTGGATGATCGGTATCCCAGAAGGTGAGGAAACTAATAAGGGTATTTCTATTCCATGAAATCTTGGAAGAAAACCTTCCAAATCTAGAGAGGCATTCAAATATCCAGACCCAAGAAATACAAAGGACTCCTAATAGAATCAACCCAAGAAGATCTTCTCCAAGGCACATCATAGCCAGACTGGCCAAATCTACAGACAAAGACAAGATACTAAAATTGGCAAGAGAGAAACGTCAGGTTACTTATAAAAGTTATCCTATCACCTAACCTCAGACCTCTCATCAGAAACAATGCGAGCAAGGGAAGAATGGGAAAAGATATTTGAAGTGTTAAGTGAAAAGCAGTTTCACCAAGAATATTATACCCAGTAAGATAATCTTTCATATGGAAAGAAAGGATAAAGACACTCTCAGATAAACAAGACCTGAAAGAATTTGCCAATAGCAGACCCACTCTTCACGAAGTTCTGAAAGGAGTGCTCTACCAGGAAAACTAAAGACACATTCAAAAATGAGAGAACAAAAGGCAACCAGTGCTAGGGACAAGAAATACCAATACTAACGTTGAATGTTACCTTCCAGGATTTAAATGGAAAGATTGGACCACAGTAGCACTGCATATTTAACAGCACAGAGTTTAAACATAAGACTGAACTGGCAAAATAGGATTTTATGACTTTTGAGTAAAACATTACTGATTTTTTTTTTAAACTATGATTTGTTTTCCCAATTGAAGCATTTTATTTTCTTCTGAGTTGCTGATAGGTTCAGCAATTTATTAAAATATTTTTTCTAGTTTGTTTCTTTAAATGGAAACAAACTTTTCTTCCTTCCTGACCCCTCTGGAATTGGAAGATATTTGGGAGTATTCTTATTTTGTGGCAGAAGGGTTATTTGCATAAGCTCAATAATCTTGTTGCATTGAATCAGAAATTGGAAAGGGCTTTGACTGGAATGTCATATCTGAAGATTAATCAGAAAACCATGGAACTAAGGTGGATCTCAAGTAAGCCAACAGAAGCTCTTAGAAAGATGGCCTGGCACCATACACAGATCTGCTTGGCAGAGAGGATTAGAGAAGCTATATGAAAGAACTTATAACATACAATAACCTGGACTTTTCCAGCCCAGCATTGTAATCAGTAGAGATTGCAAAGGAGCAACCACACCAGAGAATTATCTTGAGAAAGACGTTGAAGGAAGAAAAAGAGACTGATCTTTGCTAGCAGATGGTATATCACAGAATACTTGGTAGGCAGGGCTGAATTGAGGTTTATGTGTGACTGGCATGGGGGGGCGTTTGCTTTTCAACAATTTGAGTAATTGACATGTAAATATTTTCTCAAAAATATTTAAAACCATACTATCTCTGTTGTTATAGAGTCACAAACAAAATTATACAAAATTATAAGAAATATTTTGAACATTATCTTTAAAATTCAGTATTTTGAAATTTTAAAAGTTGTTTATTAACTGTCAAGAACTATGGAGTAGCAAAAAATTTTGATATATAAAGTAAATGTTTGTGGAAAAATGTAAAAAGAAATAAAAGAAATAAAAGAAAAAAAGTAATGAATCACAAAAACAAAAACAAACAAACAACAAAAAAAACCCACTTCAGGATCAGAGGGAATCTATCCATTGTTTAAGGGCTGTGTTTCTTTTTCTTTCTTTTTTTTTTTTTTTAAATTTTATTTATTTATTTTCATTTGACAGAGAGGGACAAGGAAAGTTCCTTGTGAGAAAGTGAGAAGGCAAGCTGCCAGGTCTGGTACTCGAACCACGGTCGGCCATGTGGGAGTCCGCCCACTACCACTACACCACCTGCCGGTCCCCCCAAGGGCTGTGTTTCTCAGTGGGTGAACTTTTGAACACAGGCATTGGAATCACATGTGTTTGTGTGGGTGCTGGTTAAAAATTCAGATCCTGGATCTTATTTCCAATGATCTGAATGAACATCCCTGGGTCTGGGACCTGGGAATAGGTTTAAGCCAACACACCGGTTGTGTCTAACGAACAACACATTTGAGAATTGTTTCTGGGTGACTGCCTATATCTGTGATTCATTATGAGTTGATGTTGGCCATTTTATGTCCAAGTGCTTATGGAAATCCTTGGTACTAGTAGTGCTTTTTTTAAATGAAAGTTTATTTATTTAGTTTTTTCCATCAGGGTTTTTTTTTTTGGAGAGGTTTTCACTATAGGGTGCGTGTGCTCGCCAGACAGACAGAGAGAGACATAGAGACAGAAAGCGAGAAATCACCTCCCAGGGAGGATGGTCACGCCACAATCCCTTCTCCTCCATTCTCCTCTCAGGATCTTGGGCACGCATGCACATGTGCCTGGCAAGAGTTTAAGCCACCGGGTCTGGGACTTGAACCGCGATTGACTACATAGCCATTATGCTAACTGCTGGTCCCATCCCACCAGGGTTTTGTTGCTGCATTCCACTCCCAATCCCAGCCAACACTAGATCCTAGGCAAGTGTGTGCCTGGCATACTCAGAGGTAGCAGAAGCAAACCCAGGTTCTTCCCATGTAGATTAGTCTTGTAGAGTATTTCTCCACTGTTGTACCACCATCTAGCCCCTGGAGACTCATTTTGCTACCTCCTTTATGTTGTATTGGGTTTTTGGAAAATGTGTTATGATTCTTCTGACCACCCAGTAGATCAAAAACTCAACCAAGGGGCCAGCAGATGGCCTGGTGGTTAAGCCACATAATTGTTTGCAGTCTGAGTCCTGGATCTCACAGCTTGGAAATCATACCAGGTGTGTATGTGTGAGCCCAAAATCCTGAGAGGAGAATGGAGGAAAAGGGATTGCGGCATGGCCGTCTTCCTTGTAGGGTGATTTCTCACTTTCCCTCTGTCTCTCTCCTACATATGTGCACCCCATGGGAAAACCTATTAAAAATTAATTAATTAAATTAACAAAAACTCAACTGAATGCCTTTCAAATAGATTCTTTTTTTATAAAGAATTATTTTATTTAACTTTATTTATTATTATTTGTTTTTTAATTTGACCAGAGAGAGAGAGAGAGACAGAGAGAAAGTGAGGAAAGTAAGCTGCCAGGTCCGAGACTTGAACCGAGATCAGCCATGTGGGAGTCCAGCGTCTTTAACCACCACACCACCTGCTGGCCCCTCAAATAGATTCTTGAATGAATTCTTGGTTATTTTCTGTTGAATGAATACAACGATGATGGTGGGGTACAAAAAGGGCAAAATCATGTGTATAATATAATTGCATTTGAGTTTAGTCTTTTTTTAAAAAAATACATTTATTTCCATTTGTTATTATTATTATTATTTAAATTTGACCAGAGAGAGACAGAAAGGGCAAGTGCGAAAGCAAGCTGCCAGGTCCAGGACTCAAACTATAGTCAGATATGTGGGAGTCCAGCACCTTAACCACCACGCCATCTGCTGGTCCCTGAATTTAGTCTTTTCATGTGGCACCCATCCTCAGTCAATATAGTTGTTGTTTCCTTTTAAAGAATTATTTATTTAATTTATTTATTCATTCAGTTTTTAATTTGACCAGAGAAAGACAGACACACAGAGAGAAGGAAAGTGAGAAAGCAAGCCACCAGGTCCAGACTTGAATTGTGGTAGGACATGTGGGAGTGTCTAGCATCTTAACCACCACTCCACTTGCTGGCCCTGTCGGTCAATATAGTTTTTTTAACAAATTCTTTTTTCCCAGCTTTACTGAGATATAATTGACTAACAGGATAGATATATGTTAAGGTATACGATATGATGATCTGCTAAATATATGTGCTGTGGGACGATTGCCACAATTGAATTAATTAACATATTCTTTGCCACGCATAGTTACTTGTGTATGTGGTGAAGACCTAACTAATTCTTGTAACAAAGGTATAGATTCTTCAAACAATAATTAGCATTTTAAATGGTACTACATTCAGGACTGGTATTTATTGTGTTTCTAAATATTAGTGATCATTTGAAGCATGCGTGAGGAAAGTGCTATTCAAAGAACTCCAAGGAAACTAAGATTTGCTGTACGTTTATCCCAGCAAAAGTCTTGGTTGAAGGAGGAGGGAATATGCAAGGAAGAGCTGAGCTCAGAAAATTTTATGCTGATTTTCATGAAGGTTAATGAACTACACTACTTGTCTAGAAAGGACAGATCATTTCTTTTTTTTTAAGGGAGATTTTTGCTATAGGGTATGTGCGCTGGCCAGAGATAGACAGAGAGACAGAAAGCGAGAAATCACTCTCCCAGGGGGGTATGGCCATGCCACAATCCCTTTTCCTCCATTCTCCTCTCAGGATTTTGGGAAAGAATGCACACGTGCCCAGCATGAGTTTTAAGTCACTGGGTTGAACCCTCAAACCACAGTAGACCACATGGGATTCCATGTGTGGCTGGCATTGGGGGCGGGGGGCGTTTGCTTTTCAACAATTTGAGTAGTTGACATGTAACTATTTTCTCAAAAATATTTAAAACCATACTATCTCTGTTGTTATAGAGTCACAAACAAAATTATATAAAATTATAAGGAATATTTTGAACATTATCTTTAAAATTCAGTATTTTGAAATTTTGAAAGCTGTTTATTAACTGTCAAGAACTATGGAGTATGAGCAAAAAGTTTTTGATATATAAAGTAAATGTTTGTGGAAACATGTAAAAAGAAATAAAAAAAATAAAAAAAAAAGAATGTAACCATTATACCGTCTGCTGGTCCCAGGAGAGACCATTTCTTCTGCAATGCTAAGGTTCTCTGGTTCTCTTTAACTTTCCGCATTCACCAGATCTTCTTCCTGGTGCACAGACAAGCACTCACCTCCCATTCTCACCTCTCCATGTAATTATCTACTGGTCCAAGCACTTGAAGGGTCCCTCTGAGTTGACTGACAGACTGCTGTCTCATCCGCAGCTCCAGCCCCAGGTGGGTTAATCACAGGTGCGTGATCCCTGCACACCAGGGACAGCCTTTCCACAGCGCAACTGTGAACTGACATCAGGTTGAAACCAAATTGCATCACTACTGAGAATTCAAAAGGAACTTTCTGCCCATTACAAAAGGAAATGCAAACCCCAGATTCTAAAAAAAAGAAAAGCAAACAAAAACAAAACAAAAACAACTCTTTTTTAAGCTTTTAAAATTTATTTAGAATTATTTTTATTTATTTTAATTTGACCAGAAAGGGACAGAGTGGGTGTGTGAGAGAAAGAGAGAAAGCAAGCCGCCAGGTGTGGGACTTGAACTGAGGTCTGCCATGTGGGAGTCCAGCATCCTTAAGCACCAGGTCACTGGTGGCTCCTTAAAACTCTATTTTTAAAAAGTTTCTTTCTTTCAGATGAGTGAGAGAGAGGGTCTTACCACACCTTGATCCTCCCCTGAGCCTGCCAGCCTGTAGGGTCACAAGGTGCATCTGTCATGTCCAGGTCAACCTGGGATCCGAAACTGAGCCTTTCCATGTGGCTCCAGTGCAGTGTTGCCCCACCACCTGTGCCATGGAGGCTGGCATGCAAAACTCTGTTGTTGACTTCTTATGACAATTAATGTGATTTGAGAAGGGAAGCAGAATTTCAAATAATGTTATTTGGAATAATTTGAAAGCAAAATAATCAAATAATGTGGTATTTTGCAAGCTAAGTACACTTTTTTTTTTTGAGAGGTTTTTGCTATAGGGCATATGTGCTCACCAGAAAGGCAAAGTGAGAAATCACCCCCCCCCCCAGGGGAGATGGCCACGCCACAATCCCTTCTCCTCCATTCTCCTCTCGGGATCTTGGGCACGCACGCACACGCGCCTGGCAAGAGTTTAAGCCACCGGGTCCGGGACTCGGACCATGGTCGACTACATGGGAGTCCAGTGACATAGTCATAATGTCAACTGCTGGTCCATTTTATAAATAGAAGAAACAAACAAACAAACAAAAAACTCTGCTGATTTTGTGTAGAGTGATGATTCAATATCATATTTCATACAGAATTTATGGAATCAATTTCCTTTTGAATAAGTTTTCAAATGTAGATTCTAAGTGTTTTTTATGTATATGTTAAATTAAAGTAGGGACCAGCAGATGGACTAATGGCTGTATCACTGGACTCTCATGTAGTTGACTGTAGTTCAAGTCCCGGACCCAGCGGCTTAAACTCACGCCGGGCGTGTGTGTGCGTGCCCAAGATCCCAAGAGGAGAATGGAGGAGAAGGGATTGCGGTGTGACTATCCCCCCGGGGGGTGATTTCTCGCTTTCTGTCTCTCTGTGTCTTTCTGGCGAGTGCTTGCGCCCTATCGCCCTATAGCAAAAACGTCTCCAAAACAAAACAAAACAGAAACTTAAATTAGTTCACGTTCTTAAAGCTTATGGCTGTATTATGAATGTACACTCCTTTTATGTACATGTGAGGAAGGAAGTTAGACGAGATGTTTTTCCAGAACATTCCCTTGCCTGATGCCAAATTTCTTATAGCTAATCCTTCATCCAGAGCCTCTCCTAGGGAGTCCTGCCTAATCCCAAGCCTGTAGATTTCTGGACAAAGAATGTTGGCTGACAAAACATGAGGTTTAAATTTTTTAAAGTGACACAGGAATTTTTGTTGCTGTCTTTTCAGACTATGAGGACATTTTTATCAATTTGATTTATTACTGAGAAAATGGTCTCATGAGAGATTGAATTTCCTGTAAAATTTTTAAATGATTAGTAAATAAACTTTTTTTTAATATTCGAAAAATGTTGCCATAGTTATTTCTTGCTTTTCCGCATGCAGATTATACATGTTGTAATCTTATTCATGGCAATTCTTTTTTTTTTTTTTTTTGAGAGAGAGATTTGCTATAGGGTGTGTACTCCTGCCAGAGAGACAGAGAGGGACAGAGAGACACAAAGCAAGAAGTCACACACCACCACCACCACCACCCCCGGGGGGAAATGACCATGGCACAATCTCTCCTCCTACATTTTTCTTTTGGGGTCTGGGGTATGCGTACACATGCGCCCAGCATGAGTTTTAAGCCACTGGGTCCGGGACTCAAACTACTGTTGTCTATATGGGAGTCCAGCGATGTAACCATTACATTTGCTGCTCCCAGCAATTCATTTTCTTACTATACTTGTGAGAGAGTAGTACCTTCCTGATTTAGCTTTTATTTATTTATTTTTTTTTTTGAGAGGTTTTTGCTATAGGGCACGTGCGCTTGCCAAAAAGATAGACAAAAAGTGAGAAATCACCCCAGGGGGGATGGCCACACCACAATCCCTTCTCCTCCATTCTCCTCTCAGGATCTTGGGCATGCATGCACATGCACCCAGCATGAGTTTAAGCCATGGGGTCTGGAACTCGCATCGTGGTCGACCACATGGGAGTCCAGTGACAACCATTACTCTAACTGCTGGTCCCCTGATTTAGTTTTAAGATAATATTAACTTTATCTTTTATAAATGAATTACTTTTTAATATTTTGCTAGAGGGTATGTGCACTTGCTGGAGTGAGAGAGAGAAAAAGGGAGAGAGAGAGGCAGAGAAAGCCTTCTCCAAGGAGGATAGCCACACCACAACCCCTTCTCCTCTATCTTCCCTTTATTCGGGATGTGGGCAGGCACATACATGCATGTAGTGTATTTCTCAAGCCACCAGGTCTGGGCCTCAAACCACACCATTGGCCATATGGGAGGCCACCACCCTAACCATTGTGCCACCAGCTGACCTCAAGTTTATTTTTTTAATCAAAAAACAAAAAAACACGTTTATTGAGGCCAGCAGGTGTTATGGTGGTTAAGGCACTGGACTCTCATATGGCCAAGCATGGTTCAAGTCCTGGATCTGGTGGCTTACTTTCTCATTCTTGCCCTCTCTATCTCTGTGTGTATGCCTGGCTGGTCAAACCAAAAAACTGTGGTTGTTCAGAGTGACCCAGCAATTCTACTTTAGGTTATATACCCAAAAGAACTTGAAGGTCTTGAAGAGGTGTTTGTATATCCACGCCCCTATGCTGTTTACTTCCGGTGGTGCAGATCGATCTTCGAAGGTCCCAAAGAACCTGAGGAAAGCCAAAGATGAACACCCCCTGGAATGAGAGGTACCAGTGAATGGTCTCCCAGGTCTTTTCTGCTCTGGCTTTTGTTTAGTTGGTGAATCTTTTTTCTTTTTTTAAACACATTTATTGAGCTTGGCAGGTGGCATTGTGGCTGAGGGCGCTGAACTCCCACATGGCTGACCACGGTTCAAGTCCTGGACCTGGTAGCTTGCTATCTCACTTTCCCTCTCTCTCCATGTCTCTCACAGGTAAATTTATGTATTTATTTATTTTGGGAGATTTTTGCTATAGGGTACGTGGGCTCGCCAGAGAGACAGAGAGACAGAAAGCAAGAAATCACCCTCCAGAGGGGATGGCCACGCCACAATCCCTTATCCTCCATTCTTCTCTCGGGATCTTGAGCACACACACACGTACATACACCCAGTATGAGTTTTAAGCCGCTGAGTCTGGTACTCTAACGGTGGTTGACTACATGAGAGTCCAGTGATATAACCATTTCGCCATCTGCTGGCTCCCCAATGTTTTCAAAATAATTTTTTAAAAATAAATATTTTAGGGACCAGCAGTTGGCGTAATGGCTATGTCGCTGGACTCCAATGTAGTCAACCGCGGTTCGCATCCCAGACTCGATGGCTTAAAAAACTCACACCGAGCGAGTGTGCACGCATGCCCAAGTTCCCGAGAGGAGAATGGAGGAGAAGGGATTGTGGCATGGCCATCCCCCCTTAGGGGTGATTTCTCACTTTCTGTCTCTCTATCTCTCTCTGTCTGTCTGGAGAGCGCTCGCGCCTTATAGCAAAAACCTCTCAAAAAAAGAAAAGAATAAAAAAATATATTATTTTCTTGGGGAAACTGGCAGATGGCATGTTGTTAAGGGCACTGGACTCCTACATGTCCAC
>NW_006159518.1:2059079-2061360 GCF_000334495.1 Tupaia belangeri chinensis | reverse complement strand
CATTTATTTAGTTAGTTATTTTAAAATAAATAAATAAATAAATAAAGTTAAATAATAAAATAATTCTTTTAAAAATAGTTATTTTATTTATTTATTTATTTTAATTTGACCAGAGAGGGACAGAGGTGAGAGAGACAGAGAAAGTGAGAAAGCAAGCCACCAGGTCCAGGACTCAAACCGTGGTCAGCCATGTGGGAGTCCAGTACCCTTAACTACCAGACCACCTGCCGGCCCCCAAATTTTTAGAAATTAATAATAATAAATAAAGTTAAATAAAATAATTCTAAAAACACACACCCATTTACTTATTTGTTGTGATCTTCAAGCTGCCAGGTCCAAGATGCGAACTGTGGTTGGCCATGTGGGAATCCAGCACCTTAACTACCAGGCCTCCTGCCAGCTCCAGTTGGTAAGTCTTTTTCATTCCCCCGACTCTGTGCCACACACTGTTCTAGGCACCAGAGACATGCACAGTGAACAGGAGGAGAAGGCCTACCTGTGGTGGGACCCACATCCTAGTTCTTGCCATGGTGGCACCTGCAGGAAGGCAGTCCTGAGGGCAGGTGGCTCCAGCGGTGCTGGCTGAGATATGCCAAGCACCCCTTCCTTCCTGCCATCCTCACGGCCTGCCTCTGAGTGGACGCAGCCAGAGACAGACTACGTCACTCTCCCACTGCATCTGGGCTCCTGGAGTGGCCCTGCCACCACAGGGGTGTGGGTGTTGGGAGGTCAGCGTGTGGGTGTGGCCGACACTGGAAATTCTGTGCTTTAAAGACACTGGCTCTTTAGTAGCAGCCTTTCCTGGTAGCTTACTAAAGGGCCAAAGGTGTCCAGCAGTGGTGCAGTGGGCCTACACGGGAAAGGCCCTCGGTTCACATCCCGGGAACTCCCTGAGCATGTAGGGCACGTGCATGTTCCTGTGATCCAGGGTGGCTGAGGCGTGGGTTGATCAGGAAACAGAGACCCCGTTGGGTGTGTCTGTCTCTCTCTCTGATGGAAAAAATAAAGTTCAACAATAAAGAAAAGAAAAACAAAAGCAAAAACACAAAAGAGCCAAAAGCTGGAGAGAGATCTAAAGGCGTTAAGGAATTAAACCCAAGAGACACAGGTGGGGCTGGAGGGCTGGGTTTGAGTTTAAGGGATGGATAACGTTCTCCAGAGACGCTGGCTTGGGTTTGTAAAGTGTTAGATTCAGTAAGAGGCTCTGGTATAGGACGCTGAGACAGGCTAATACTGAAGGTGTAAAGGGGCTGTACAAAGGACTCAAAGGGAGGCCAGGAAACCTGGAAAGAAAGGAGAGGAAGGGCCAATTAGTGTATTTATACGGGAGCTCATTTTCATAGGAGAAAGTGAGAGATTCTTACTTTAGAAACCCACAGTTACCAAGGGCCCCTGCTCAGTTATTTGCAGTTTTCCTTTCCCTCTCCCATGGAAAACGGATCCATTTCTCTTCCTTTTTCTCATTCCTCACATGCCTTCTCTTTCTCCTCACCCCTGACTCAATTCTGCAAATACCACAGTCCAAAAAAAACGATTATGCTGCTAGAGGACTGTGAGGACAAAGGCGCTGGCTCTTTGTGAATCGCAGTCACAGGCTCTGTGAGATTGGGGTGACCTTGGCACCCGCCCAGGCTTCTCCTGCCCTGGCCCGCTGATGGGGTGCACCTGGCCTGCCCAGAAGAAACGGACCTCTTTGCTTTTTGAAGAACTCCAGAGGGCAGCCCTGATCTCCTGCGATAACTTATCCCAAGTCTGACACCCTCGTGGGCAGGGATGCTTTTCCAGCTTCAATCACTCCTATGGAAGCCGAAGCTCATTTCCTTTTGTTCGTGCTCGCTGGAGATGGTGAACAGCTGGTCCCCGTTCTCTGAGGAATAGCGCTTTAAACCTTGCAGGTCATTGTTAAATGGCCTCTGGGCTTTCTCTTCCTCAGACCAAGAATCATCGCTTCTTTTCCCCTTCCCTCATGGGTCCTATTTTCCAGCTCCTTTCATATCTTTGTTCTTTGAATGCTCTCGGATTTTTCTAAGATGTTCCCCCTTGGAAGATATTTGAAGGGAAACGACAGAAGGGCCTTTAGATGTCCTCAGCACCGGCAGCCTCTCACCTTACCCTGGCCTTGCTGTTCCCACAGGTGGAGTGGCTTCTGGGACTTGACAACCTGGGACCACATGGTGTCTGAGGAGTGAGCAGCCTGTGAGAGCAGGAGGCCCCAGTTCAGCCATGGCTCGCCTGAATGGAAGACTGTGCCTGCCCTTGGGCAGTTCTTCAAGACGTACTA
>NW_006159518.1:2028333-2058632 GCF_000334495.1 Tupaia belangeri chinensis | reverse complement strand
CCGGGGCTCCCTGGAAGGAAAGCCTGTGCCTGCCATTGGGCAGTTCTTCAAGACGTACTATTGGATTGTCGGCAAAGTCATGACATAGTTTTCTGTTTTCCTATGCAAAAATGTGTCATGACTTTTCTGACAACCCAATAAATAGGCCCGGCCTCTGTGATGCAGTTAGTAATATATCAGATTGTGGAGCTGGAAGCCACATGCTGGCCCCTGTCTGAGTCCCCAGACTGGTCAGCCTAAAACCACACGTAGGGCATATGTGTGCCTGTAGGCTGCTGGTGGGCTGGAGGACTGGAAGAAGGGATTGCAGTGAGACTGAGCCCTGTGGAGGTGCTTTCTGTCTTTTTATGTGCATGCACACATGCCTGAGGTTAATTAAATAAACAAACAAAAAACAATGGAAAAAGAAAAAAAAAGAGACTAGCAGGTGGCATGGCGCTGGACACTCCCACATGGCTGACTGTGGTTCGAGTCCTGTACCTTGTGGTGGTTTGCTTTCTCACTTTCCCTCTCTGTCTCTCTCTGGTCAAATTAAAATAAATTAATGAATAAATAAAATATTAAATAAAAATAAATAGAAAGTGAATATGCATTAGAAAAAAAGACTTTCTTTGTTTCTAAATGGTCTCATTTAGAGTTTTCTTGTATAGAATGAGAAATCTAAGTCCTGATTGCTTAGGGAGAAAAATTCCTTCCCTTTTTAAAATGTTAAACAGTAGAGACCAGCAGTTAGCGTAATGGCTATGTCGCTGGACTCCCACATAGGCAACCGCGGTTTGTGTCCCAGACCCGGTGGCTTAAAACTCACACCAGGTGCGTGTGCGTGCCTGCCCAAGATCCCGAGAGGAGAATGGAGGAGAAGGGATTGGGGTGTGACCATTCCCTCTGGGGGGTGATCTCTTGCTTTCTGTCTCTATGTCTCTCTCTGTCTGTCTGGCGAGCGCACGTGCCCTATAGCGAAAACCTCTCCAAAAAAAAAAAAGATAAAAGAAAAAAAAATTTATTTATTTATTTATTATTTTAATTTGACCAGAGAAAGATAGAGAGAGACAAAGAGAGTGAGAGAGGAAGTGAGAAAGCAAGCTGCCAGGTCAGGACTTGAATTGTGGTCAGCTATGTCGAAGTTCAGTGCCTTAACCACCACACCACTTTCCAGCCCTGCCCTTTTTTTATTAAAGATTTTTTTTTTTTTGAGAGGTTTTCGCTATAGGGTGTGTGCGCTCACCAGACAGACAGAGAGAGACATAGAGGCAGAAAGCGAGAAATCACCCCCCAGGGGGGACAGTCACGCCGCAATCCCTTCTCCCCCATTCTCCTCTCGGGATCTTGGGCACGCATGCACACGCGCCTGGCTTGAGTTTTAAGCCACCAGGTCTGGCACGTGAACCGCGGTCAACTACGTGGGAGTCCAGCGACATAGCCATTACGCTAACTGCTGGTTCCCTAAAGAGGTTTTTACCTTAGGGTACCTACCCTTGCAAGGTGGGGGGGGGGGAAGAGACAGAGACAGAGACAGTGAAAGGGAAAGTGAGAAATCACCCTGAGAGGATGGCTGTGGTACAATCTCTTCTGGTCCATTCTCCTCCCAGGATCTTGGGCACGCACACACTCGGTGTGACTTTTTTTTTGGGGGGGGGCGGGGAGAGAGGTTTTTGCCATTGGGCATATGCACTTGCCAGGAAGACAGAGAGAGACAAAAAGTGAGAAATCACCCCCCAGGGGGGATGGCCACACTGCAATCCCTTGTCCTCCATTCTCCTCTCAGGATCTTGGGCACACACGCACACACGCCCAGTGTAAGTTTAAGCCACCTGGTCTGGGACTCGAACCGCAGTCGACTACATGGGAGTTCAGCGACATAGCCATTACACTAACTGCTGGTCCATACCCGGTGTGACTTTCAAGTCATAGGGTCTGGTACTTGAACTGTCATTGAACATGTGGGAGTCCAGTGACATGACTGGTATGCCATCTTCTGGCCTTGAAAAATTTCTTTTTTTTTTTTAAAAAAAAGAATGATCTTATTTAACTTTATTTAATTACTTTAATTTGAGCAGAGAGGGACAGAGCAAGAGAGGGAGAGAGAGAAAGTCAGAAAGCAAGCCACCAGGTCTAGGACTTGAACCACGGTCGGCCATGTGGGAATCCAGTGCCCTTAACCACCACCCCCACCTGCCAGCCCCGAAAAATTTCCTTTTTTAAGAAAGGATAAAAAGGGGCCAGCAGGTGGTGTAGTGGTTAAGGCGCTAGACTCCCACATAAATGACTGAGGTTTAAGTTCTGGACCCAGCAGCTTGAAAAATCATGCAGTGTATATGCATGTGTGCCCAAGATCCCAGGAGGAGACTGGAGAAGGGCTTTTGGTTTAGCCATCCCCACCCAGGGGATGATTTCTCTTTTCCTCTCACTGTCTCTCTTTGTCTTTCTCTGGTGAGTGCACACATCCTAAGGCAAAACATTTTTTTAAAAAAAGAGTGGGGGGAAGAAAAATGAAGTTTGGGAATGTGTGATGGCTGTTTTAAAGCCAGCAATGACTCAGGTTCTTTACCTCGTTAGGTGGGTAGAGGGTGGTGGAGGCTGAAGTAAGCAGACAGTAGAGTCAGGGGGACCCTGGGTATGCTAGGAGGGGGCTTGAGGCCAAATGTGATGGTAAACAGAGGACTGGACGTTCAAAGAAAAACTAAGGAAGCTGCAGACAAGGCTTCAGGCACTAGGGAAAGCTTGGAGAGAGGCAGGTGTCAATGCTGACTGGTTAGCTCGGGGAGTCAAAGTAGAGAAGAGAAAAGGGAAGGAAGAGAAACGAGGGGTGAGGGGAGCGAGGGAGAGAAACGGATGTGATCGGTCTGATCGGTCGGAATGTTGACAGTATGTGCAGTTTTTAGAATCTTATTGTCTTGAAGTCTGGTTGGACTGGAGGGTTCATGCAGAAAGAGCTTTGCCAGGGACCAAATAGTTAAGAAAGAACCCTGTTCAAGGTCAGCAGATACGTAGATGGACCCCCACATGGTCAACCGTGGTTCAAGCCCCAGACCCAGTGGCTTAAAACTCACACCGGGCGCCTGTGCATGCAGGCCCAAAATCCTGAAAGGAGAATATAGTAGAAGGAATCGTGGCATGGCTATCCCCCTCAGGGGGCGATTTCTCGCTTTCTCTCTGGGAAGCACATGCACCCTACAGCAAAAATCTCTCTTAAAAAAAAAAAAAAAAAGAGAAAGAAAGAACCCTGTTCAGAGTCAGGGAATCTGCAAAAGTGAAGCTAGGAAGTGAGACTGGAGTAACCCAGACAGAGAACCTCAGGCAAGGTAGTTCAGGAATAAGAGCTCACGTGTCTGTGACCTCCCTGCTGAGGATGAGAGCTGTGACTGTGAAGTAGTAAGTAAATACACATAAAGAGTAAACGCTAATAGTCCAAAATAGTCATTACTTCCAGGCAGCTGTGCTGGGTTGTCTGTTCAAACAATGCAAAGATTTCCACAACTCCTTTTCGATTGTACTAGTTAGCTTACAACCACAACGGACTTTCTGTACTGGTGAGGAGCCTGCATGTTCTGAGGGTGTGTTTGATTTTTTTTTGAGAGATTTTTGCTGTAGGGCACGTGCGCTCACCAGACAGACAGAGACAGAGAGACAGAAAGCGAGAAATCACCCCCCAGGGGGGATGACCACACCACAATCCCTTCTCCTCCATTCTCCTCTCGGGATCTTGGGCACGCACGCACACATGCTCAGCATGAGTTTAAGCCACAGGGTCCGGGACTCGAACCAGGGTCGACTACATGGGAGTTCAGCGGCATAGCCATTACGCTAACTGCTGGTCCCAGGGTGTGTTTGATTTTGAGGAACAGTCAGGAGTAATTGGGAGCCAAGATTGGAGAATAGGTAAATGATCAGATTGGAAAGTATTAAAGAAACCAGAGCCAGAAGGTAGTTAAGGTAGTGAAAGATTTTCATCAGTAACAACCGATTACAGTAAGGGAACAGAGACTGGGCTCAATTCGGAATACAACATGGCCAAGTGAGGATCTGCAGCTACGAGCAGAATGTCCGCAAACAGAAAATTACTAAGAGGAGGGACTGTTAACGGACGGGAAAGTGTCGGGCTGCATTGTGAAATCCTTGGTTCTTTGGGTTCAGATCACTAAAATTAGAGATCTGTCCCCAGGCACAAAATGAAACCGCACCCATGAATGAAGTAGGTAGAAAGGAAGATTTAATAGGAAAGAAAGGAAGTACACCCAAAAGGCTTTTGGGCAGGCACATTGCCAGGTGGCAACCGCACTCAGCACTGCTCATCCGACATTTTATTACTAGAGGTCATGAATATTCATTATGGGAGGTCCCTTACGCTGCCTAGGTCCTTCCTTTGAATTCGAATCCACACATTTTTTCCTGCACCTGCACACCTTCCTCACAGGTAAAGAATGAGGAACTTGATCACCTTATTGCGCACGCCCAATGTGAGCCAGGTTAAGCCAATAAGACTGCCCAATTAGTCCATCGCCCTAATAGGAATTAGGGTGTTGACCAAAATGCTTGCTTGGGTCTTTTTGATAAGAGAAAAATCTATGAATCGTGGGACCAGCAATTAGTGTAATGGCTATGTTGCTGGACTCCCACGTAGTCGACCGCGGTTCGAGTCCCGGACCCGGTGGCTTAAACTCACGCCGGGCGCAAGTGCGTGCGTGCCCAGGATCCCGAGAGGAGAATGGAGGAGAAGGGATTGCGGTGTGAACATCCCCCCTGGGGGGTGATTTCCTGCTTTCTATCTCTCTGTCTCTCTCTGTCTGGCGAGCGCACGCGCCCTATAGCAAAAAAAACCTCTCCGCCCCCCCAAAAAAAAAAAAAAAAAAAATCTATGAATCGTTGCTGTGTGCTTCCCTCAGGCCCCAAGGAAGGAAGATGGCAAATTGCCTCGCCCTCCTGGTGCCTGGAGCTAGATGAGCTTTTTGCTTTTCTCTTAGGGCTGCCTGCTCATGACTAACTGCCTACCATAGGACCAGCAGATGGTGCAATGGATATATCACTGGACTCCCATGTAGTTGGCAGTTGTTCGAGTCCCAGACCCCAGCAGCTTAAATCTCACACTGGGCACATATGCGTGTGTGCCCAAACTCCCAAGATAATTGAGGAGAAGGGATTATGGTGTGGCCATCTCCCCAGGGGTTGAATTCTCGCTTTCTGTCTCTCTGGTGAACACACGTGTCCTATAGCAAATATCTCTCTCTCTAAAAAAGAAAGAAAGAATGAAAGAAAGAAAGAAAGTAAAAAAGAAAGAATGAATGAAAGAAAGAAAGAAAGAAAGAAAGAAAGAAAGAAAGAAAATTACTGGAGGAAACATGGGTTGGGGAAGGGAGATTTAGCTATACAAACTGGACAGATTCTTACTAAAGGCTGGCCGTGAGGATCAGGCATTTCCTGGGTCGTAGGGATGGGGGATGAGGAGCCTGATTCTAATGTGATTTTAAAATAGCCATCAGACATTTCTGAACCTATTTTTTTTTTTCCCTTCTTAAAAAAAGTATTTTTCACCTGTGGATAGAAGTCTGACTACTTTTCCTATTTTCCAAAATCTTTTCAAAAGGGACTGGGGAAGTCATGCCCCCAAACATTAATAGACCATTTATTCTCCATTAACAGGATTCTTCCTACCTCCTGTCCCTGGCATAGTATCTTTGAGATGTATATTCCAACCAATTACAGTATATTCTTTTGCTTATCTGTTCCCACCAAGACACAGAACTTCCCTTTTCCTTGAGATGTAGATTAGGCTTTTCTTTAACTAATCTCTTCCCAAAATACAGATCTTCCCTTCTAATCACCAGCTCAGAAATTGTGGAACCCACCTATAACCTATAAGCCTCCCCTTCTCCCTTCCACATGTTCCACCTTTTTGGGCCAGACCAATGGAAAAATCTCTTCACTAAAATGTTGTCTGTCAATCTCAAAGACAAATAAAAGGAACCCCTGTATATGATCACCCCGAGAAAGGCATGTACGCCTCTTCTCTGGGCCTAGGTCACTCACAGTTGGCTTGGAAATAAACCGCATTAATTATTGGAGAGATTTTCACTGTAGGGCACGTGCACTCGCCAGACAGAGAGAGACATAGAGACAGAAAGCGAGAAATCACCCCCCAGGGGGGATGGTCACGCCGCAATCCCTTCTCCTCCATTCTCCTCTTGGGATCTTGGGCACGCACGCACACGCGCCCGGCGTGAGTTTTAAGCCACCGGGTCCGGGACACGAACCGCGGTCGACTACGTGGGAGTCCAGCGACATAGCCATTACGCTAACTGCTGGTTCCCAACCGCATTAATTATTAATTATTAATTTTTACAGTTGGTTGTTTTTCCGTCAACACATCTTAAGGAATTTTTTCTAAACTGACATAGCAGGACTTGTATTAAAATTGGGTAATGCAAAAGTGGATACAAAATGTCCACCCTGGGAACCAGCAGTTAGCGTAATGGCTATGTCGCTGGATTCCCACGTAGTCGACCGCGGTTCGTGTCCCGGACCCGGTGGCTTAAAACTCACGCCGGGCGCGTGTGCGTGCGTGCCCAAGATACTGAGAGGAGAATGGAGGAGAAGGGATTGCGGCGTGACCATCCCCCCTGGGGGGTGATTTCTCGCTTTCTGTCTCTATGTCTCTCTCTGTCTGTCTGGCAAGTGCACGCGCCCTACAGTGAAAATCTCTCAAAAAAAAATAAAAAAAAAAGTCCACCCTGAGGCCTACTTGGGAAGGCAGCTCAGAGGAGCCTGACTAAAGTTTAGTCAAGGAGAGCATAGTCACAAAAGCATCAGTTTTGGGGACCAGCAGATGGTGCAATGGTTACGTTGCTCGACTCCCATGTAGTTGACTGCAGTTCAAGTCCTGGACCGGGGGGCTTAAAATTCATGCCGGGTATGTGTATGTGTGTGCCCAAAATCCTGAGAGGAGAATGGAGGAGAAGGGATTGCGGCGTGACCATCCCCCCTGGGGGGTGATTTCTCGCTTTCTGTTTCTCAGTCTCTCTCTGTCTCTCTGGCAAGCGCACATGCCCTATAGCAAAAATCTCTCTCTCAAAACAAACAACAGCAACAAAAGCATCAGTTAAAATTTTTTTTTTTTTTTTTACATAGGGAGCATGTACTCGCTAGAGAGGAACAGAGAGAGACAGTGAGAGCGAAAGTGAGAAATCATCCCACTCCGGGGGAAGGGGGGATGGCCACACCACAATCCCTTCTTCATTCTCCTCCTGAGATTTTGGGCACGTCCACACATGCACATGTCCTGCATGATTTTTCAAGCTGCTAGGTTCAGGAGCACTCCAGTTGGCCTTGTGGGAATCCAGCACCTTAACGACAGACCACCTCCTCACCTCAAAGCAATGGTTTTTAAGAAACCGAAAGTACTTTGCAAAGGCACAGTTAGAGTTGGAGCCTTAAGCTAGAATTCTGTCTTTTTAAAATGCCAAGAATCTATCAAATGCTTTGTCGTTTCTGTTAGCTTGCTGGAGAAACCTTCCCAGGCTTTGCAGAGCTCCACCGCAACACTGGTGCTCCTTTCCCAGGTGGTCTGGTCTGGATGATGGTTTGTCTCCAAAAGTTCATGTTTTGGAATTTTGTCCCCACTGTAATCTACACACTACCTGGGTGGCCTGATAAGTACACTGAAGAAGAAGAAGAAGAAAAGGAAGAAGAAGAAGAAGGAGAAGGAGAAGCAGAAGGAGAAGGAGAAGGAGAAGAAGAAGAAGGGGCTAGCCAGTGGTGTGGTGAAGGCAGCTGGAGAGACCATAGGCAATTGCGTGGTGGAGGGCTAGACCCGATAGCTGGAGAAACACGTTGGAAGTGTGTGCGTGTGTGCCCAGAGTCCTAAGAGGAGAGCAGAGGAGAAGGGATTGTGAAAGCAAGAAAGCAAGCTGCCAGGTCCGGAACTTGAACCATGGTCAGCCATGTGAGAGTCCAGTGCCTTTAACCACAATGCCACCTGCCGGCCCAAGATGACTTTTTCTAACATTTATCTGTTTTCAACATTTGGCACGGCCTTTTACACAGAATGGTTGCTTGAAAAATTAGATAAACTAGATGTCCTTAACACACACACACACACACACAAAAGAGAACAGAAAATTGTATTTTAACAAGAGTTCCAGTCGCGGAGGAAGAGGAGGATCAATTAGGAGCATTTTACTTTACAGTGTGGCGTTGGTATTAAAGCTCAGCGATTAGAGGGCAGGTTTTTCTGCAAGAATTGTTTCTCACTATATTGGCAAAGGCTGGACATGAGTTGTTTGCAGACAACAAAGACAAGAAACTATAACTTCAAAAATGAATTCCCAGAGTTAGGGAGATGATGTGATTTGATGGTTGTAATTAAAACAGTAAGGAGTTAGGGACTGGCAGATGGTGTGGTGGTTAAGGGCCCTGGACTCCCACATGGCCAACAGCGGTTTGAGTCCTGGAACTGGTGGTTGGCTTGCTTTCTCGCTTTCCCTCTCTCTCTCTCTGATCAAATTTAAATAAATCAATTAATTAAATTAAATAATAATTTTTTTAAAAAGTAAGGAACTAATCACCGTCCAGGCTGACAATGTAGAGCTGTTTACAAGCTTTGCACAATCCTTTCTTCACCATAACTGTGGAATAGGAATTATCACTCCCATTTTGCAAAGAGCAAAAGCAGGCTTAGAGAGATTACAACATTTAAATGAAAATGGGAGGTGAACTTAGAGGAGAGAGCCTCTGTGGGCTCCTCTTAGAGTTGCTCTATCCCAAGCAGGAAGATAATTAACCTCCGAGGGCCCCACACACACAGACACCTCTGTTTACTTAGAGGCCAGCCTGTGGCATGGTGTTTAAGGTGGCTGGATCCTACATGCCCTGTAAAATTTGAGTCTCTGGACCCAATGGCTTGAAAAACACAGTGAGTGTGTGTGTGTCCACGTGCACCTGCCAAAAATCCCAAAAGGGGGGCGAGGGGAGGAGCAGGGATGGTGGCTTGACCACGCCCCATGATGGGGGGGAGTGCTTTCTCACTTTCCTTCTTCCTCTTTGGTGGGCACGATTGCCCTTCCACACACATTTTTTAAAAGAAGAATTGAGGCATGGGACCAGCAGATGGTGTAATGGTTATGTTGTTGGACTCCCACGTAATTGACCATGGTTTGAGTCCTGGACCCCGTGACTTAGAAAACTCAGGCCAGGCACGTGTGCATGCATGCCCAAGATCCTGAGAGGAGAACAGAAAAGAAGGGACGGTGGCGTGTCCATCCCTCCTGGAGGATGATTTCTTGCTTTCTGCCTCTCTCTGGCAAGTGAACTGCCCTATAGCAAAAATCTCTGAAAAAGAAAAAAAAGAAAGAAGAAAAAAAGAAAGCCGTCAAATGAACTGCCAGCTGCAGGGATTTCTCTTTAAAACCCATGGCTCTGGGTTGTCCTGAATCTGGGTTCTAAGCCAGGCTGAGGCGGTGGCTGTGTGTGCACACCAGGGCGGGTGTGGTGGCATCCCCATGGTCACCAGCCTGCAGAGATGTTGAGATGCTGAGTGGAGCTCACTGTGGCTGTCTTGCTGTGCTGTGGCTTCACCCAGGAAGATCTTAGTCCAGAGAGAGACAGAGAGAGAGGGAGAGAGAGAGAGAGTGAAAAGGCAAGCCTCTAGGTCTAGGACTTGAACCGCAGTCAGCCATGTGGGAATCCAAAGTCTCAACCACCGTGCCACCTGCCAGCTCCAGAGTTATTTCTTTAATTTTATTTATTATTATTATTTTGGTAAACATTTATTTATTTACTTATTTGTTGTGATTTTCAAGCTGCAGGGTCTAGGACTTGAACCCTGGTCGACCATGTGGGAATCCAGCACCTATAACCACCACACCACCTGCTGGCCCTTATTTATTATTATTATTGTTACTATTATTTTTTAAGGAATTATTTTATTTAACTTTATTTATTATTCTTATTATTTTCCAGTTTGACAAGAGAGAGAGAGAGAGAGAGAAAGAAAGCAAGCCTCCAGGTCAGGGACTTGAACTGTGGTCAGCCATATGGGAGTTTGGTGGCTTTAACCACCATGCCACCTGCTGGCCTCTATTTTATTTGTTATTATTATCTTTCTAAATTTGCTATAGGACATGTGCTCTCACCAGAGAGAGAGAGAGAGAGAGCGAGCAAGCAAGCTGCCAATTCCAGGACTCAAACCCATATAAGAGTCCAGCGTCCCAACCACCATAACCACTGGCTCCTCCTGGTTATTTTTAGTGTATTGGTACCTTGGGCATACCAGGCACTTGTGGGGGTTCAGAAAATGATACCCCAAACAATGGTGCTTTGGCATGCTGAGTACTTTGAACTAAAGGACAAAGGAGGACAGCGGAGCAGACTCAGACCGAGGCCTCTCTGACCTCCTGCCCTGAGGCCCCTTCCCCTCATTCCACCCTGACACAGGTCACAGAAACCAGAATTCCTCTCTCCAGGGAGAAGCCAGCCACAAAAACTACAATCATCACTCTAATCTCCACCTCCCACCCCTCCACCTTTCCAGGTAGGAACTGGCTATGAGGAAATTCTCTAACCTACTCTTGTCCAATTGAAGGTCCCAAGATCCTCATTCCAGAGGGATCCTGCCCCATACTCAGGGGGGAAATGAAGGCTACTCTGAGAGGGCAAGAAGCACCAGGACCGAGAGGCCTTGCTGGGTTTCCCCTCCGGCTTGTTAGCATTATGCCAGTCCCTTTGTCCAGGCCTGTTTCTACCTGGCTGTCCAGTCTTCATCGAAACTAAGCAGAAAATGCATAGTTTTCCCAATATCTTTGGTTCCTTATTCTTTCTTTTTTTCTTTTTAAAGAGAGATTTTTGCTTTGGGAACATGTTCGAGAGACAGAAAGCAAAGAATCACCCCCCATGGGGATGGCCACACCACAGTTCCTCCTCCTCCATTCTTCTCTCGAGGTCTTGGGCAGGTACGCATACCTGACTTGAGTTTCAAGCTGCCGAGTCTGGGACTTGAACTATGGTCAGCCATGTGGGAGTCTAAAACATAACCATATGCCATCCACTGGCCCCGTGGGTCCTTATTCTAAAAACTCCATGTCAAGATCAGCAGAGTACGTAATGGTTATGTCACTGGACTTCCATGTAGTTGACCACGGTTTGAGTCCCAGACCTGGTGACTTAAACCGTGCGCCAGGTACTTGTGTGTATACATTGTCGGGATTTGGGGCACACATGTATATACAAACACGCCTGGTGTGTTTTTTTGAAAGAATTATTTTATTTACATTTATTTATTTATTTATCAAATTTGACCAGAGAGAAGGACAGAGTGAGTTAGAGAGAGACAGAGAGAGAGAAAGTGATAAAGCAAGCTGCTAGATCTGGGACTTGAACCATGGTTGGCCATTTGAGAGTCCAGCACCCTGAACCACCACGCCACATGACAGACCCACACAGCCCCTGGTGTGTTTTTCAAGCCACGATGGCTAGGATTTGAATCATGGCTGGTCATGTGTGATCTGACTCCCCTTAAACACGAGGCTACGGGGCTTGTTCCAAAGCACTGACTTTCAAAAACAGTCAACATTAAACACTTTAGAACGTAGAAGGAACATTTTCAGACAGAGGCTGATGATGGGATGTGCGTTCTTTTTTTTTTTTTTTTGGTAGAGTTTTGCTATAAGGTGTGTTGCTTGCCAGAGAGACAGAGAGACAGAAAATGAGAAATCACTCCCCAGGGGGAATGCTGCAATCCTTTTTCTTCCATTCTCCTCTTGGGTTTTAGGGCACGCACACACACACATCCAGTGTGAGTGCCAAGCCTTTGGGTCCAGGACTCAAACCACAGTCAGCCATGTGGGAGTCCAGTGCCTTAACCACCATGCACCTGCCGGCAGGTTCTTCTCTTAGGTATAACCTAATGGATTTTTTTGAAAACTGACTCATGAACTCTCAAACAGTGTCATTTATTTATTTACTATCTGAATTTCTGAAATTATCCCGAACTTTTTTTTTTTTTTTAAATGTATTTATTTACATGCATTCAGTGTACATCATCACAGCATACAAAATGAGACTTCTCATCCAGGGGACACTGCGTATGGCTTCATCAAGGATTCTACCATTCATGTTACCATCAACAAAAAACTTCCCTTTCTTGCTTCTTATATATTCTGCTCCCCGCCTCCTTGATTCCCTATTTGTCACCCTCTGCCATCTCCCACCCTCCTCTCCACAGGCAGGTAAGTGTTGTTTTAAAGATCCTGTCTTTCCACTTGTAAATGCAGAGTCCTTATCTTCCATGGTTGGATTAGGAAGCTTGTGGGACACACACGTGGTTAGTATCTGATTCTTGGACACAGTGGTCTATCTAGGGTGCCAAAGAAATCCCCCGTTCTAAGCATGGGCCACAGAGCACTTGAGACGAATGTGTGGTAACCCGGGTGTCAGTCACTGTTCGTGGGCTGTGAGCACTAGAAACCTTTCTGCCTTGGGACCAGCAGTTAGCGTAATGGCTATGTCGCTGGAATCCCACGTAGTCGACTGCGGTTCTTGTCCCAAACCAGGTGGCTTGAAACTCATGCCGGGAGCGCCCAAGATCCCGAGAGGAGAATGAAGGAGAAAGGATTGCGGCATGGCCATCCCCCCTGGGGGGCGATTTCTCGCTTTCTGTCTGTCTGTCTGGCGAGCGCACGCGCCCTGTGGCAAAAATCTCACAAACAAACAAACAAAAACCCTTCCTGCCTCTTTCATTCTCACCTTAAAGTTCCTTTTTTTTCCCTAATGAAAAGGTGCTGGGGGAAAAGAGTTGGAAGAATCATTTCCTTTCTCCCCCTCGCATCTGCCTCGCCTAGCAAGTTCTCCTTGAGTATAAACCGTGATGGGCAAGCGTGAGGGTGCCCACCTTGAAGTTTGAGACAAAGCCCTCTTTGGGAAGGCCAGACTCGCACCAAGGGAATTGCAAACTGATTCCCTTCCGCACCCCAGCGAGGCACCACCACTTTGCTGCTCTCCGCTTCTAAGCCCAGACCCTTGAAGCTGAAGATTTTCAAAGCAGGGTGTGTCGCTGCAGCTGCTGCAGCAAACAAAAGCAAACAGATTAAATTAATTTAGGCTTCAAAATCAGTCCCATTCTCTAATTCATAAAATACTTCAAACACGGCGAGAAATGTCATCTCCCGGATGATTGAGGCTAATCCACTTTATCTCTTTTTCCTCTTGCATTTGAATGCAAACTATCAAGACATACCTCGCCAGTCAAAATAAACTCCTCATTCCAAATGCTTCCGTCAGCTTTTAATAAGAGTCTTCCCCGCGCTGCACACCAAACAAACTCTCTTCCTAGCGCACTTCAGGAGCTGTGAGCAAAAAAGAGGAACAATGTAGTCATTACAGTCTGTTAAGTTGCCAGCACCAGGCAATTAAAAGGTATGGCTTGTAGAAACACTGCAAAACAGCACAGTTAGCCCCATTGTCTTCTCATTAACAAGACTATTATTTTAGCTCTCCAGGTATGAAGCTTACAAAACAAAACATTCCGGCTCCTAAGGCTATCCAGGAAAATAAGGAGCTGTTGACAGCTAGGACTTGTGGCAAGAACCGTTTAATGCTATAAATAAATTTGTACATCCTTGTGCTTGTCATATTATCATTCCACATTCTATTAGCCTTAGATGCAGAAAGCATTTAAAGGGGGGCATCAAATCCTCTCGCAGCCAACGGCCTTGTCCTTCTCCCTCTGTCAAAGCTGGGAATGCTGAGTAATGCCTCCCCTTGGGACACAGAAATTTGGAATTTTTCCTGCCACACGCTACGTTGTCGTTGTCACAGACTTAGCGCTTGGAGGGGACTGCGGAGACGCTGTGATTTGCGCTCTGCCTGAGTCCCTCACTGCTTGGCAATCATTTCAAAATGACCCAGATCTTTGCTGTTTGCCAAGTGCGAGTGCTTTGTGGTAAATAGGAATTCCTCTCTCTTTGATTCTCGAATGCCTTCTGGTTTCCGTGTGTGGGTGGAAAAAAACGGTCAAGAATGTAAGCAATTCGAAATCTCTGTGTTCTGAAGAAACAGAATGAAGCAATGTACCCTTACAATCTTTCATTATATACTGATTTTACTACCGATGCTGAAACACTTCTTTCACGAGGTAGTTTCTCCTGTGGACTCACTAGAACATGTAGAACGCTAATTTCCTTTTTAGTTAAAGGGGGCTGAGAGGGAATCTCCTTTTTAAAAAACTAGGCAAAAGGGGCATTTTTCTTAATTACAAAGACAGTACTTACCGTAAGATAAAAGTATAATTGCAGTTGGTGAAGGCCTTGACAGTTTTCAGGAAGAAAGTCCCTAAAGTTACTTTCTCAGTAAATGTCTCAGGGGCCTAATATTTATCTTAACTCGAGCCATAAACCTTCTTCCTCAACACAGTATTTGCTTGGACTCTCCGTGGTGCAAGACTGAGGTCATTGTGCAGTTTCAAGGAGATGATGGTTTATAGTTCATTATAATGGCCAGCTTGTAATAGTCAGGTTTTTGCTAGAGAAGACCATATACTGAGGCCAGCAGACGGTGTGGTGGTAAGGCGCTGGACTCCCACATGACTGACGGCTGTTCTAGTCCTGGATCTGGCCACTTGCTTTCTCACTTCCCTCTCCCTCTCTCTGTCTCTGTCTCTCTGGTAGGTGCACATGCGCTATAGCAAATTAAAATAATAATAATAATAAAAATAAATAATTTTTAAAAAATCATACTGCATTATTAATGAAAACTTGATCTTGGAAAGCACACAACCTCTGTACAAAGCAAACGTGTATATAAAACAAAGCCTTAACTCAGCAGTGTTTGATGAAAGTCCTCTTGGAAATATCCTGTTTGGTGTGAAGAATGAAACCACCTTCAGCTAGAGAAAACCAAACACAAACTACATAACTCAAAAATCGGATGGTTTGCTCCTTGTTAAGTCCGATGTAAGAGCACTACTAAGTTATAGCTGAACTGATTTTTGCCCGTTTTTTGGAACAAGAACAAGTCTGTGCATTAAACTTGTAACAGCAATTATCATCTACATATGGGTTTAACTGTGAAAAAAAAAGTTTTATTTTTCATCATTGTCATCATCCTGATCCAATTTCAGTGTCAAGCCTGGTGCTGAGTGGGGAGGATCACGGCTGCTTCCAGCTCTCTGAACTGCTCAGCCCCCCCGTGGCGCTCCTTTCTTCTCTTTGCCCAGTGTTTATTTTCTTAGCTGCTAGCGAGACATGCTGAAAATCAAGCATTTGGAAGAATTAGTAAAGAACGTTCTGGAGGAGGCAGCAGGTGGTGTGGAGGTTAACACCCCTGGATCGCTCATGGCCAACTGTGTGGTGTGAGTCCTGAACCTGGCGGTTTGAGAATCATACCAGGTGCGTGCGTGCGTGTGTGTGTGTGTGTGTGTGTTGTGTGTCCATGTTCCCAGGAGGAGAAGGGACTGTGTGGTGGCCATCCTCCCTGGGGGATGATTTCTCACTTTCTCTCTCTCTCTATCCTCTGTCTCTCTCTGGTAAGTGCACTGATCCTATAGCAAAATTAAAAGAAAAAAAACAAAAAACAACAAAAACCAAAAACAACCAACAAACAAAAATTCAAGGAGAACAATGACTTTCTTTCTTTCTTTCTTTTTTTTTTTTTTTTTGCATAAGGCATATGTCCTCACACACCTTTCAAAGGAAGCTTCAAAATCACCCTCCTGGGGAGATGGCCATACCACAATCCCTTCTCCTCCATTCTCTTCTCAGAATTTTGTGTAAGCACACATGTAGCCAGCATGATTTTCAAGCCACTGGGTCCAGGACTGAAACCATGTTTAGCCATGTGGGAGTCCAGTGCCTTAACCATCATGCCACCTGCTGGCCCCAAGAAGAATAACTTTTTATTTTTTTGGAGAGGTTTTTCGCTATAGTGTGCGTGTGCTCGCCAGACAGACAGAGAAAGACAGAGAGAAAGCGAGAAATCACCCCCCAGAGGGGATGGTCACGCCGCAATCCCTTCTCCTCCAGTCTTCTCTCGGGATCTTGGGCACGCACGCACACACGCCCGGCATGAGTTTTAAGTCACCGGGTCCGGGACACGAACCGCGGTCGACTACGTGGGAGTCCAGCAACATAGCCATTACGCTAACTGCTGGTTCCCAAGAAGAATAACTTTTAAAAGGTCTAGGAGAGAGGAGTCCCCAAGACCCATGATTGAAATTCAGTACCTGGAAGGAGGATGGTCCTTTCTTTCTTTTTCTTTCTTCCTTCCTTCCTTCCTTCTTTCCTTCCTTCCTTCTTTCCTTCCTTCCTTCTTTCCTTCCTTCCTTCTTTCCTTCCTTCCTTCTTTCCTTCCTTCCTTCTTTCCTTCCTTCCTTCTTTCCTTCCTTCCTTCTTTCCTTCCTTCCTTCTTTCCTTCCTTCCTTCTTTCCTTCCTTCCTTCTTTCCTTCCTTCCTTCTTTCCTTCCTTCCTTCTTTCCTTCCTTCCTTCTTTTCTTCCTTCCTTCCTTCCTTTCTTTCTTTCTTTCTTTCTTTCTTCTCTCTCTCTCTCTCCTCTCTCTCTTTCTTTCCTTCTTTTTCTTTCTCTTCCTTCTTTCTTTCTTTTTGGAAAAAAAAAAAAAAAAGAAAACATGCTAGAGCATGAGAGAGGAGAGAGACAGAAGCACCCTCACAGGTCTCGGTCATGCTGCGATGCCCGTACTGCGGTATTCAAGCTGCTGGGATCCTGAGCACAGATGGAAGGACCTGAGGTATTTAAAGAGCAACCCGGGGGTGGGGGCAAGAGGTGGCATGCTGGTTAGGTATTGGACTTCCACATGGCCGACAGCCGTTGGAGTCCTGGGCCTGGCAATCTGAAAATCATGTGGGGCACATGTGCGTGCATGGTAAAATCCCAGGAGGAGAATGGTCATTCTCCCAGGGGGGTGATTTCTTGCTTTTCTTCTTCCTGTCTCTCCCTGTGAGGGAAAAACAAAAACAAAAACAACCTTATAAATAAATAAATGGCAACTGGGTTGGAACTCCAATCTCAGTAGCACGTGGCTCTGCAGACCTGTGTGTGACAAACTGTGCCACAGAAGGGAGCTTTTCTTTCTGTTTGTTGAATTATTTTAACTTTATTTATTATTTATATATGTATTTAAACTTGACCAGAGAGACAGAGTAAGAGAAAGTGAGAAAGCAAGTCACCAGGTCCGAGACCCAAACCGTGGTCGGCCATGTGGGAGTTTAGTGCCCTTAACCACCATGCTACCTGCCAGCCCCTTTTTTTTCTTTCTTTGTTTTTTTTAAAGCTGGTCTCCCTATATCTTGGTCCTTCTGTCTGGAATAGCTGAAACTTCAGGGAGAGCTGGGAATTGAACCTGGCTTTCCATGTAGCCTCAACCCTAGAATAGCAGGGTCTTCACCGGCACACCATGTGGCTGAGCCAGGATGGTTTTCTGTATCCTGATTCTAACTCCCTGTGTTGGGTCAAACATCCTCGCTAACAGCAGAGTGGGTGGTTCCAGCTTCCTGCAGATGGCTCTTTTACTGTGTGTGTGTGTGTGTGGGGGGGGAATGTTGGTAAGAATCACACCGAATCAGATAGCTTTCCTGGCCTCTCTTTAATATTACAGCGTTTATAATCTGCTTTCTCCCAAAGTGGATTAGAGGCTGCTTATAAAACACACAAACCAGCAAAAACCAAGAGATTAAAGTTAGAGGGGCCGGCAGACAGCATAGTGGTTACGTGACTGGACTCCCACAAGGCCAACCGTGGTTTCATTCTTGTACCCAGTGACTTGAAAATCATGCCAGGCGTGTATGCGTGCATGCCCAAGATCCCAGGAGGACAATGGAGAAGGGATTGCAGTGTGGCCATCCCCCTAGGGGGTGATTTCTCACTTTTCTTCTCACTGTCTCAGTCTGTCGCTCTTTTTGGTGAGCACATGCGCCCTACAACAGAAACCTCTAAAATAAATAAATAAATAAATGAATTTTTTTAAAAAAAGAGAATAAAGTTAGAAGAAGTAAGTTTAGAGTGCATATTGGCAAAGGTTTTTTGGTAAGGGGCCAGAGAGTAAGGATTTTTGTTTTTTCAGGTTCTATAAGTGGAGACTTCAAAAAGTTCATGGAGGACCAGCAGGTGGCATGGTGGTTAAACACTGGACTTCCACATAGTTGACCACAATTTGAGTGGACTCTTTGACATGAAATTCACGCCTGACACGTGTGATGAGGGCCAAAAATCCCAGGAGGAGAGTGAAGGAGAAGGGAAATCACCCTTTGGGGATGATTTTTCACTTTCTCTCTTAATATCTGTCTCTCTGGCAAGTGCATGTGTCCTATGGCAAAAATAAATAAATAAATAAAATTTCATGGAAGAGTACAGTTTATTTTTGCAAAAAAATTTAAACGTGTGCATAATTTTTTCAAAATACATCTTCTATGAATTTTTGAAGACTCCTCCCATAGGTTTGCTCTCTTTCTTTTATACCTATTTATTTTTAAACATTTTTGCCATAGGACATGTCTGCTAGCTGGAATCCTCTTCAGGTTCTCTCCTGGAATCCTCTTCAGGTTCTCCTCTGAATTAATTAGATCTTAACCCTTTCAGATCATCTGCCGGTCCACACCCTCTGCCTCCCCACCACCCTTCCTCATGACTGCTGCCTCTACCCCAGTGCACGAAGATCAGATTTTCAGTTCATGCAGAATTTCTACAGTCTTCGTAGCTGTGGTTCATATCTGGCCTGTGAAAGGCCAGAAATAGTAAAGGCACGTTCACCCTCGTGGTGACACATAAGAGATAAGCATGTAAGAACAGAATATCATTCTTATTATGGGAATTCTCCTCAGATATAACATCAATGGGGGTTTCATAAAAATATTGAGAGCATTTCATTGGCCTGGTTGTGCCTCACACATGGAGAATATTAGTCATTTTCCATGACAGCTCTGGGCTACAAAGAATGTTATTAAACAAACCATTAAAGATGTAAAGATTCCTGAAATGACAAGTATTTTCTGTCCTCAGTGATGGAAACCAAATAGGCTGTTCAAATGGCAGACATGTATAACCTACTGGACTGTTTCAAGAACACAGTAGGATGAAATCAGTGACTGAAAGAGAATAGAAAATAAAAGCCATTCATTCATCTGGTCATAGATAGGCTGAGAGAGAGAGCCAAGGTCATGGCTAGGAAGATAATCTGAGGGCCAAGTCTACAGAGAGGGGAAAACCAGAAATGGAAGAATGAGCAAAGACGTAAAAAGCCAGAAGTCATGAGAGATGCATGGAATGTGACCTGAGGAATGGGGCAGGGTGAGAAGTTCAAAGTTGAAACTCTGGACAGAAGAAGCACTGAACTCCTCTGTGGCAGAGGGGCCAGCTTGGCTGTGTGGTGCCCAGGGACCAAGCATGGCCTAGTGACTCCGTGGAACCTGAATGCGATGATCCATAAAGCATGAGAGTTACGCCTGTGCTCTGTGGATTGGTGCCTTACTTGGATCCTGACGGGGTCTGAAATCTCATTATGATAATAACTTTAGACACTTTCTGGAAGTGGCATAGCTTATCTTGAAAAATTCCAGTGGCGCCTCACAGGTTGTACCAATTATCTATTGGTTAATGGCACACTTTTGAATAATGATTCTATTCTTCAAAAAGCAGAAAATTAAAACAGTCTTTTCCATATGTTGCAAACTTACACTTTAAATGCCATCATAGTGACTCAGTTAGGATAGTGCTTCTTAATGCAAAATGCTTAATCAGTTCCCAAAAGCAGGATAAAAAAAATGTTGAGGGGCCAGCAGGTGGTGTGGTGGTTAAAGGTGCTGGATTCCCACGTGGCTGACCATGGTTTGTGTCCCAGACCCGGTAGCTTGCTTTCTCGTTTTCCCTTTCTCTCTCTCTCTGGCCAAAACTTAAAAAGTAATAATAACAAATGGAATTAATTAAATAAATAAATGTTTTTTTTTAATTCAAAAATCTAGTGTGAAATATGGCAATTTTTTTTGCAAAACTCAGTAGAATTTTGAAGCCCATAGTGTTGGTAGACCAGTTGGCTTGCGTGAATTAGGGGTTCCATCTCTTTATTAATCTAGTTTGGAGAAAGCTATGTTAGGGCATGGGAAGAAACCTTCCTAAACCCTATGGGGGAAACTTCTTCAGAGCAGAACTAAGTTTGCAAGTCTCTGAGGTCTGGAGTGAAATACAATAAAATTTGCATTTATATAGCACTCCTTATGCTCTTGCTTTATATGTGCTATCCATATTAAATAAAAACACAATTAAGAGTTAGTTCTAAAATACCAGGTCAAACATATCAAACAAAATCAGGAATGGCAATTAGTGCTAGAATACCAGAACAAACAGATGGCTATTGCGTTTGGATTTAAGAAGAGAAATAGGATGTGCCAGCTGCATATCAATGGAGGAGTCATTCTGGAACTTGGCTGACAAGGGCTGGGAGGGTGGGCTGCAGGGAGAGCCAGACTGAGACAGTGGTCAGAATGGTGCAGGGGAATTATTAAACACAGCGAAAATTCAATGCAGCTGAAATGACTGGACCTGTACCATGTGCCAGCTGCTTTGCCCTGAGTTGAGGATCCAAAGATAATCAGACTTGACTGCAGGCCTTGTGGAGTTCAGTTTAAAGCAAGAAAGCATGTGTGAGGCCACTTAGGGACCTTCACTATGGTGACAGCCTAAGACTTATTCCAGGCATAAAAATAAATCCATGCTGAGGCTGGCAGGTGGTGTGGTGGTTAGAGGTGCTGGACTCCTACATGGCCAAGGACTTCTACATGGCCAACCATGGTTTGAGTCCCAGACCTGGTGACTTCCTTTCTCACTCCCCGCCCCCAATCAAATTTATAAATAATAATAAATAAAGCTTTTTTTTTTAAAAAATTAAGCAAATGTCATTCTCCCTAAGAGTTGGAAAGACATTAACTTAGGCTCCTTATTGTCCTCTTCTCTGTTCTAAAATCCATAAAGCTCTGAAAACTGAAAAGATTTTCCTAAGTGGATCTGAAACTCTACAGTCTTTAGTTGTTGCACTTGGTGTGGATACTACGTGATTCACTATAGAAATATTAATATAATTAATCATGAGTCTTAGCCCAAACTCTGCTAGGTGGATTATCTCTAATATAATATATAGTATGTGTACTGTGTACCTTTTTAAAAATCCAAAAGGACTAAATTCTAGAATACATCAGACTCTTGGGTTTTTAGATATTGGCTATAACCTGTTGTAAAATGTTCTCTGCTTAGCCTCTATGTCCTCCCTAGGCACTCCCTATGAATTCAATATCTGGCTTTGTTTTTCAGGCTCGAAATCACTATACCAGTGCTTTTTTTTTTGGTTAGATTCCATAGCTTTTTGTTTTACTTCTCCTTGGTCTGGTGGCAAAGTTATGGCATCCTTTCTTGCTTTCTCTGGCTTCAATCCTGACACAACATATCTGTAGGTCCCTCTGGCCTCCTTGACCAAACCTTGGTTTTGTCTGTCTGCACCTCTCCTCAGGTGGGCACCCCCTGCAGGCCTCTCTCATTGCAGGTACAAATACATACTTGTAAGGAACTCCCCCAGGCCTAGATCTCAGATCTCCAACCAGCTGTTTTCTCCCCTAGAGAGCTCATCCATTCCCAGCTGTCAGAGCCTCCAAAATCTACATACTCAGGTCTGATCACTGGAATTCCTTTTCTATTGTAGATGTTTTTGATGTCTTTACCTAATTGCTTGCTAACACCTCATTTCCACCATCTCTCTTAAAAGTCACACACAGAGTCTGTGTGAATGGATGGGCACTGGTATGTAGGTGAATGGCTATTGGACAGGACAAGGAAGACTTTTTACTTAAAAAATATATTGGGACCAGCAGTTAGCGTAATGGCTATGTCGCTGGACTCCCACGTAGTCGACCGCGGTTCGAGTCCCGGACCCGGTGGCTTAAACTCACGCCGGGCGCGTGTGTGTGCGTGCCCAAGATCCCGAGAGGAGAATGGAGGAGAAGGGATTGCGGCGTGGCCATCCCCCCTGGGGGGTGATTTCCTGCTTTCTGTCTCTCTGTCTCTCTCTGTCTGGCGAGCGCACGCGCCCTATAGCAAAAACCTCTCAATTCATGATTGAGATAATTTTGGTTGTCTGTTTGTCCTAGGCTTTTGAAAGATAATGAGTGCTTAAGTAAAGGGGACTGTTAGAATCTTGAATGCTGGGGCCAGCAGGTGGCATGGTGGTTAAGGTGTAGTTCGAGTCCTGGACCTGGAGGCTTGATTTCTCTTTCTATCTCTCTCTCTGTCTCCCTCTGATCAAATTAAAAGATAAATAATAATAATAACGAATAAATTAAATAAATAAATCTTTAAAGAAAGTTTGCTATGGCACATGTGTGCTCACTAGATAAAGGCAGAGAGAGAAAGAAAGGGAAAGTGAGAAAGCAAGCCACCAGGTCTGGGACTCAACTCAAACCACAGTCAGCCATGTGGGAATCCAGTACCTTAACTACTATGCCACCTGCTGGCCCTGACTTCTTTCTTTTCTTAAAATTGTATCTTTTGATTGTTGTACTTCTGCATGTATTACTTAAAAGGAAAAGAGAGCCACCTGGCGTGGTGGTTGAAGTGGCTGGATTCCACATGGCTGATGGTGTGGTTTGAGTCCTGGACCTACACACCTGTGTGCACAAGCCCAAAATTCCAAAAGGAGAAATGGAGGAGAAGAAATTACAGTGTGATTATCCCCCATTGGGGATGCTTTCTCTCTTTTCTTCTCTCTGTGTCTCTTTTAGATAAGCACATGAGACTTTCAGCAAATTAAAAAAAGAAAAAGTATTTCTCAAAAAGAAAAGTTACATGACATTCTGGAAAAAATGAAACTGTGGAGATAGAAAAAAGAGGGTGGGGAAGGGAGGGATGAATTGGTAGAGCACAGAGGATTTTTAGGACATAGAAATGACACTGTATGATGCTATAAATAAATGGAGGATAGATATCATTATACATTTGTCAAAGCCCATAGAATGTGCCACCCCTTGTACCTTCTTGATATGAACTATGTACTTTGGGTGATCATGATGTGTTAATGTAGGTTCATTGATTGTAACAAATGTCCCACACTAGTGATGTGCGATAGCAATGGTGGGGAGGAGTATGTGCTGGAGGGAAGGGGTATGTAGGAACTCTCTGCACATTTCATCAATTTCATGTAAACCTAAAACTATTCTAAAAATAAAGTTTATTGGGGCCAGCAGATGGCGTGGTGGTTAAGGGTGTTGGACTCGCACATGGCCAACTAGGGTTCGAATCCCAGGCCTGGTGGCTTGTTTTCTTGGTTTCCCTCCTTTCTTTTTCTTTTTTTATTATTTTTATTTTACTTTATTTATTTATTTTAATTTGATCAGAGAGGGACAGAGAGAGAGAGAGAGAAAGTGGGAAAGCAAGCCACCAGGTCCGGGACTCGAACCGTGGCCAGCCATGTGGGAATCCAGTGCCCTTAACTGCCACACCATCTGCCGTCCCCTCCCCCACTCTCTCTTTCTTACTCTGTACCATGCTGGTAAAAATTTAAGTATAATAAATAAATAAAATAAAGTTAAATAAAAGAATTATTTAAAAAAATAAAGTCTATTAATTTTTTAAAGTATTTTTTTGGTCATAGGATGTGTGCACTCACCAGAAAGAGAGATAGGGAGGAAAAATGAGCAATCATCCTTTGGGGGGAGGTCATACCACAATCCCTTCTCCATTCTCCTCTCAATATTTTGGGCCTGCGACATATATACGGGTGTGGTTTTCAAGCTGCTGGGTCTGGGACTTGAACCGTGGTCAGCCATGTGGGAGTCCAGTACTTTAACCACCTTGCCACTTGCTGGCTCCATAAAGTATTAATGTTAAGGAAAATGAAAAAACAAGCTTGTACTGAGCTTATGTGCTTGGAGTATTATACTGGAGGTGTACATATTTATACAAGAGGTCTTCAAAAAGTTTGTGGTGAGTGAGCAGATGGTATAGAGGTCAAGGCGCTGGATCCCATGGCCATGTGATTTGAATCCCAGACCCAGCAGCTTGAAAATCATGCCAGGTGTATGTGCATGCATGCCCAAAATCTTGAGAGGAGAATGGAGGAGAAGGGACTGTGGAGTGGCCATCCCCTCTGGAGGGTGATTTCTCACTCCTGCCTCACCCCTTTCTTTATCTCTCCCTAAGTGCTCGTACCCTATAACAACAACAAAAAAAATTGTGGAAAATGTGTATTACAAAAAAAAACTATGGTGGATTTCAAAATGTTTTTGCAACAGAATGAACTGGACTTCGATTCCATTTTCATGAACTTTTTGCAGTCCTCTCTGTTGATGGAAATAACCAACTATGCAAAAATAACAATTATTGTGGTTTATTTCTAAGCACGAATTTGAGTGACCTAGGCCCAGAGAGGAGGCAAAACATGCCTTTCTTTCAGGATGATCAGACACAGTGGTTCCTTTTATTTGATTCTGAGAATGAGAGACAAAGTTTACAATTTAGTGAAGAGCTTTCCGTTGGTCTGGCAAAAGGTCAGACATGTGGAAGTGGGGGCTTGTACGTAATCAGTAGGTTCCACAATTTTTAGGTTTGTGATTAGAAAGGGAGGTCAGACCAGCAGTTAGCGTAATGGCTATGTTGCTGATCTCCCATGTAGTTGACTGCGATTCAAGTCCGAGACCCGGTGGCTTAAATTCACACCGGGTGCATGTGCATGTGTGCCCAAGATCCTGAGAGGAGAATGAAGGAGAAGGGATTGCAGCGTGGCCATTTCCCTGGGGGGTGATTTCTCTCTGTCTCTCTGTCTCTCCCTGTCTTTCGTGAGTGCAAGTACCCTGTAGCAAAAACCTCATCAAAAAACAAAAAAAGGAAAAAAGAAAAAAAAAGCAGGTCAGTATTATGGCAAGAATGTACTTTAACAGAGATAAGGGGGCTTGAATACAGTCACAAGATACTGTCCTAAGGACAGGTTGTTGGAGAAGTCCTGCTATTAATGAGTCAAAATAGTCTTTAAATGATTGTGGGTATGACTCACCCATTACAGGGATTCTAAGCCAGGGACAGAATGTAGTAAGATTTCTGTTATCAAATGGGCCAAAATGTTAATGTCTGTGGGTGTGACTACCCCAGGCCTTCTGGAAGGGATTTTAGAAACAGGAAAGGGCAGTCAGACTTCTGTCCTCCTCTCATACTAAATAGTCAGTGTAGACAAGTTAATTATTCAGTGTAGACAAGCTAATTCATAAAAGGAAGAAATAGTCTTGGGGACCAGCAAGTGGTGTGGTGGTTAAGGTGCTGGACACTCTCATAAGGCTGACCACGGTTCAAGTCCTGGACTTGGTGGCTTGCTTTCTCACTTTCCTTCTCTCTCTCTCTCTCTGGTCAAATTAAAATAAATGAATAAATAAATTAAATTAAATAATTCTTTAAAAAAAAAAAAAGAGGAAGAAATAGTCTATGTACACACCAGGCTGGATCCACTGCGGTTGCTGTTGGCTGTTAGGTTCTCGAGGTCTACTGAGCCTCAGACCTTCCCATCCTTGCTTTGGAATAGCCTTTGCCATGCCTCCTGGGATACTCCTGAATATCTGGACATTTCTGCTTCCAGAAGGTAGCCCATTTCTTTCTCTACTGTCCTATAAAACACTACCAGGTTACAGTGCATTTCTTCATCTTCGCTCCTGTGAATGCCCACAATGGCCCCCTTACAGGGAGTCCTGGCCCGTTCCTGACTCTGGGGGACTTCCGTTCCCTCCTGCCAATTATCTTTCTCTCTTGTCGAAATATGGCTTCTGCATCCCTTCCTTCTGCATCTCACCAGGCTGGAATGTCTGGAATCCTCCTGCCCTCACTGTTCTCCAGCCCAAATCCTACTCCTGTAGGAACTGAGAATTATTTTGTTCTTCTAGTGCCTGGGGGAGTGCTAGAAACAGAAACATGGAGCTTTGATCTCTTTGGCCTGGTGTTTATGGGAGCTTGCAGGCACAAGAGCTGCACACCTGGAAGAGACAGTCTTGTGACCTCTGCCTGTGTGTTCTGGAGCCCAGGCTTGTTCCAGTTCACTGAAGGGACATCACAGGGATTTATGCTTGGACTGGAACAAGGCCTGGAAAAAATCTGGGTGACCTCCATCTTCTCCACAGGAAGAGTGTCTTGGGTTCGAGGAATCTCTGATCAGGTTATTAATTTACTTTTTAGTTTTTGCTATAGGATGTGTTCGCTCACCGGAGAGAGACAGACGGAGAGAGGGAAAGTGAGAAATCAGCCCTTGGAGGGATGGCCGCACTACAATCCCTTCTCCTCCATTCTCTCAGGAGTTTGGACTCACACGCATATGTGCCCAGTGTGACTTTCGAGCTGCAAAGTTCAGGACTCAAACTATGGAGTCACCATGTGGAGTCCTGCTGCTTTACACTGCATGCCACCTGCTGGCCCTGTGATTTTTTTTTTTTTTTAATTGTTGAAACAATAAGAATGTGAGGGTACTTCAAAAAAGTTGTGGACAAATGGAATTCAAGTATGAGTTTATTTGGGTGCAAAAGATATTGAAACCCACACATAATTGTTTCATAATACATGTCTTCCATGAACTTTTTGAAGACGCCTGGTATTTTGGGATTTGTGAACAATACATGAAATTCGAATGTCAGCATCTGGGCACAGTAGGTGGCATGGTGGTTAAGGTGCAGTCAACTGTGGTTAGAGTCCTGACTTGGCGGCTTGCTTTCTCACTTTCTCTCTCATTCTCTTTCTCTGGTGAGCACACACACCTATAGCAAATTAGATAATAATAATAAATTAAATAATTAAAAAAATAAAACAAATACATTTCAGTGTCCCTAGTACTTGTAAGGTTTCGATGGAATGCAGCCTGAGTGGTTTGTTTGCTAATTGTCTCTCGGCTGCTTTCTGCTTGCGTGGCAGGTGGAGACCAGAGCTTGAATCTCTAAAACCTAAAGATTGACTGCCTAGCCTGTCACAGAGAAAGTGGCCCAGTTCTGATATGAATTGTCAGGAGCAGCACAGGCATAAGACGTTCTTTCATTGGTTTTCAACAAAACTGGGGCTTTGAGTGATCTAATTGCCAGGGCCTTGCACTTCCAAGACCCAAGGCGGGGGTGGGGGGGCCCCTCATTCTCTTAAAAGCCACTGAGTATAGCGCCCCCTGGAGGAGGCCTTGGATTTGAGGCAGCCACTACTGGTGGGAAGGGCTCTGCCTGGAGAGAGTTCACCTGGTTCTGATCATGACCCTGGCTGTGTAACTCAGGGCAGATGTCCTGACTTCTCTGGGCCTCACATCGGCACCTGTAAAAGGAGGAAGTTGCCCTTTCAGTAGTTCTAAAACGCCCTCCCTTCCTTTCTCTGCCTTCTTCCTGCCTTCCTTTACTCAAAGGATTGCTCAGGTGGACCTTAACGCAGGAAACAGTTTATGCCTCCCAGCCTGGCACTCCTTCAGCAGCCCTCCATGGCTGCACAGAAGAAATACATGAATTTCTCCCAGCTCTGCGGAGGTGGGGTCTCCCCTGAGAGTGGCCCTAACCTATGGGCTAGATGAGGCCAGCTCTTTTTCTTTTTTAAATATTTATTTTATTTTAACTTTATTTATTATTACTTTCCAATTTGACAGAGAGAGGGAAGGTGAGGGAGGAAGCCACCTGGTCTGGGACTGGAACCATGGTTGGCCACCTGGGAGTCTAGGACCTTTAACCACTATGCCACCTGCCAGCCCTGAAGTCAGCTCTTTGCTAAGACTTGCAGGCACCCACCAAGTAGTCTTGAATAATCTTGGCCTGCAGATTTGGCCCAGTTACCAGAATTGTTCCTGAGGCAGCCCTCTTCAGAAGTCAAGCAATAGCCAGATACTCTTTTTTTAAAAAAATATAATTATTTTATTTAACTTTATTTACTTTCATTTGACCAGAGAGGACAGTTATTTATTTATTTTAATTTAACCAGAGAGGAATAGAGTGGTGGTAGGAGGAGTGAGAAAGCAAGCTGCCAGGTCCGAGACTCAAACTGTGGTTGGCCAAATGGGAGTCTAGCGCTTTAACCACCACACCACCTGCTGGCCCCCGCCAGATACTCTTTTAAGAGAGATAATATATTTTTTGCTATAGGGCAAATGCGCTTGTGATCACCCCCCAGTGGGGATGGCCGTGCTGCAGTCCCTTCTCCTTCATTCTCCTCTCAGGATTTTGGGCATGCATGCACAAGTGACCAGTGTGTTTTAAGCTGGTGGGTCTGGGACTTGAACTGTGGTCCACCACACGGGAGTACAGTGATGTACCTATTATACCATCTGCTGGCTCTCAGATACTATTAATAGTAATAATGATCCTTGGGGCTGACAGGTGGCATGGTGGCTAAGGGCACTGGATTCCCACTTGACCAACTGTGATTCAAGTCCTGGACCTGGCAGCTTGCTTTCTCACTTTCCCTCTCTCTTTCACTCTGTTCTTCCCTAGTCAAATTGAAATAAATAAATAAATAAAGTTAATTAAAATAGCTCTTTAAAAAATATATAATTATAACAAACCTTCATTGCTGAACTTTCACTGCTTGCCAGATCCCAGGCCGAGCGCCCTGAATTAAATGTGTCATTTAATGCAGACAACGGTTTGATGAAGTGGTGCTCTAATCACTCCTACTTGACAAATGAGCAGACAGCATTTGGTACCCTGTACAAGGACATGCTGCTGTTAGTGGCGTTGGGGCTGGATATAAAACAGATAGTTTAGGGCCATCAGGAAGTGTGGTGATGAAGGTGCTAGACTCCCACACGGTTGACAGCGGTTCAAGTCCTGGACCTACTGGCTTGAAAATCATGCCGGGCATGTATACGCACATGCCCGAAATTCAGAGCAGAAGGGAGAAGAGATTGTGGTGTAGCCATCTTTTTTTGGCGGCGGCGGCGGTGACTTCTCGCTTACCCTCTCTTTCTCTCTGTCTCTCTTGGGCAAGTGCATGCGCCCTTTACCAACAACAACAAAAGAATTGCTGGTTCTAGAATCACAACCTGGAGTAGGGTTGAAGAGCTCATGTAAGGCTCTTGGCTCACTCAGTACCAAATAGCTCAGAAAGTTCTAGAAGTATTGTGTTTTGGAAAGGGCAATGGTGGAGGCTCTCTGTGGGCTTGATGAAGGAGAATCTTGGGGTGTGTGGGCAAGGGAGCTGCCAGAGGACGGCAGTGGAGATTCGTCCAGCCTCACTGACAGCCAAGCCTGCCATAGGACTCCGTCTTTTAGGGTTCCCATGCCATCCCTCCGCCTCCCATGCCATGATTTTTTATTTTTTTAAAGAGAGATTTTCGCTGTAGGGCGTGTGTGCTTGTTGAAGTAACAGAGAGAGACAGAAAGTGAGAAATCACCCCCCAGAGGGGATGGTCATGCCACAATCCCTTCCGCTCCATTCTCTCCTTGGGATCTTGGGCACACATGCACACGTGCCTGGTGTGAGTTTTAAATCGTCGGGTCTGGGACTTGAACCAACTACATGAGAGCCCAGTGATGTAACCTTATGCCATCTGCTGCCACCCCTCCGCCTCCTATGTTTAGAGGCTGCAAGTTCATGTTATTTGCATTTGGGATATTTCCTGGAGAAATTAGGACAGCAAACAGGCCCTGCAGAGTGTATGGAAATGTCCCTTTAGACCTAAATCTGTAAGGAAGAGACTGGGTCTCACCTGCCAGGTGAGGCTGCCTTCTGGTGAGGAAAGCGCAGGGAACGAGACATTTGGTAGCACCAGAAGGCCTTCCTGCTCACCAGCACAGAATGGTCATCCTGGTGGCCAGGCTAAGGAAAGAGAAAATGGGAGTGGCTGAGACTAGTGTAGGTTCTCCAAAAGCAATCAAGCTTGTGGGTGCTAGCAGTGTTCTTGGAAGGGACCTCAGGAAACCCTGTGGAGGAGTGGGGAAGTGAGAAAGAGGGGGGAAGGCCAATAAAAGTCATTTGGTGAGCGGGTTACCTTCCTGAGCATGGCCTCCGTTGGCTAGGTGCCCTCTGAGAGACCATATTTGGAACCATCCTACCTAAGGCCTGGAAGTTACAGAAACGCACTTAAATGGAAAGGTTGAAGGTCGCTCCTGTTGGGGCCAGGCTTCCTCTTGAGACAGATAATGTCCTCAGGCAGAGAGATGCAGAAAGCCAGTGTATTTCTTAAATCTTTTTTTTTTTTTTTTAGTCTCCTTGTTGACCAAGGAGAGTTGGCTTGTTTGGTTATTTGTTTTGTTTTGTTTTTAATTGCCAGAGGGCATGTGTGCTTGCAAGAGAGACATAGAGCAGGAAAAAGCATTTCCCCACACATACGAGGGAGC
>NW_006159518.1:2022213-2028174 GCF_000334495.1 Tupaia belangeri chinensis | reverse complement strand
TTCCCAAATCTTTTTTTTTTTTTTTTTTTTAAGAGAGATTTTTGCTATAGGGCACACGCACTCGCCAGAGAGACAGAAAGCGAGAAATTGCTCCCGAGGTGGATGCCACACTGCAGTCTGTTCTCCATTCTCTCAGGATTTGGGGCACGCATGCATACCTGCCGGGTGTAAGTTTCAAGCCACTGGGTCTGGGACTCTAGCTGCGGTCGGCCCTGTGGGAGTTCAGTGATGTAACCATCACACCCATCTGATGGTCCTCCTTAAACCTTTTTTCTAAAATTTATTTTCAAATATTATTTATTTACTTATTTATTTGGAGAGGTTTTTGCTATAGGGTGTGTGCACTCACCAGAAAAAGAGAGACAGAGAAAGAGAATGTAAGAAATTGCCCCCCAGGGGGGATGGCCACGCCGCAATCCCTTTTCCTCCTTTCTCCTCTAGGGATCTTGGGCACGCACGCACACGCACCTGGTATGAGTTTAAGGCCCCGAGTCCGGGACTTGAACCAGGTTGACTATATGAGATCCAGCGACATAGCCATTGCACCAACTGCTGGTCTTTGTTTTGTAAATTTTAAATTAGATAATAAAAGAATGTACAAAGTATCTGGTACATGGTTAATATGCAATGAATATTATAAAATAAAGAAATAAAAGTGATATAAAAAATGGATAACTGCCAAAATATTAATGAAAACTACAATAGCCAATGGATTAAGAGAAAAAAAGCAAATTAAAAAATAATAAATAAATAAATGAATTAAATGAAATACAAATTATTTTAAAGAAGTATATTTACTTCTTTCTGTCTGGGCATGACGTCGTTGGGAGACGCTCTGCTTCAGGGTCTCTCATGAGGCTGCAATAAAGATGTTGAGCAGGGCAGGCATCTTGTCTGAGGGTGAAATCGAGCAAGAACCCCCAATGTATTTTCTAGGGTTCCTGAAATATAAAGTCCATTTGCAGTGTAATGGCCCGGAGTAAGGAGTAAGTCTTCAGACACTGGTTATGATAATGACCAACATGGACCATGAGTGAGGGCCACTTGACCTCTAAAACTCTCACTTAAAGGAAAGAAGGTGTTCATTCCAATATGTAAGCTGTTTTGTAGACTGGAAACTGCTGGTTGTGAGCTCAGAGACTCCAGGCTGACCGGTTCCAGACACCTGAAGAGGAATTTGATGATCTAAGGCCTCACCAATCAAGAATGCCCACGAGATGATCACGCCCTCTTAAACCAATCACTGAACTGATCATGTTCCTGGGACCTCTGCCCCTAATTTTTGCCCTTAAAACGCATGTGGGGAACATCTGGGGAGACCGGGTCTTTTCAGCATGAGCTGCCCGCTCTCCTTGCTTTGCACTTTGCAGTAAAGCTGTACTTTCCTTCATCACACCATGTGCCTATGGCTTGGTTTTATAGCGCTTGGGCGAGCGGACCTGATTTGAGTTCGGTTAACAAAGGCACCGCTGGGGAAGGATTCACCTCTAAATTCACTTACGAGGTCGTGGGTACTGAGTCTCCGAGGTTCCTTGCTGGCTGTTGGATTCCAAGGAGTCTCCATCCATCCCGCATCCACTCTGAACACACCACATCCAAGACTCTTCACAGCTTTGAGCACTGACCTTTAAAACTTAAACAAGAAGAAAATCAAGGAAGCAGTTTTATCCCGTTGAGGACTTGTCTTGTAAAAGAGGAGCAGACTTCTCTCTAAAGAAGAGTGAAAATGAACTTCAGGGAGGTCGATTTCTATGTAAGAATACATTTCCTGAGCCAGCGGGTTGCGTGGACTATAAGCCTTGGTTCCTTGCTGGTTGTTAGCTGGATTCTGACCCTAATTTCTTACCGTGTGAACCCCCTAACCTGGCAACTCACTTTTTCTTTTTTTATTTGCTACAGGGCATATGTGCTGTGGATAGAAGTCTGACTACTTCTCCTATTTTCCAAAATCTTTTCAAAAGGGACTGGGGAAGTCATGCCCACAAACATTAACAGACCATTTGTTTTCCTATTAGCAGGATTCTTCCTACCCCCTGTCCCTGCCATAGTATCTTTGAGATGTATATTTCAACCAATTACAGTATATTCTTTTGCTTATCTGTTCCCACCAAGACACAGAACTTCCCTTTTCCTTGAGATGTAGATTAGGCTTTTCTTTAACTAATCTCTTCCCAAAATACAGATCTTCCCTTCTAATCACCAGCTCAGAAATTGTGGAACCCACCTATAACCTATAAGCCTTCCAATCACCAACCTAGGAATTGTGGAACCCACCTACAACCTATAAGTTCCCTCCCTCCCCCTGCCGCCCCACTACATGTCCTGCCTTTTTGGGTCAGACCAATGGAAAATCTTTTCATTAAATGTCATCTGTCAATCTCAAAAACAAATAAAAGGAACCTCTGTACATGATCACCCCGAGAAAGGCATGTATGCCTCTTCTCTGGGCCTAGGTCACTCACATTTGGCTTGGAAATAAACCACATTAATTATTAATTTTACAGTTGGTTATTTTTTTCCATTGACAGTGCTCTCCAGATAGAGACACAGAGAGAGAGAGAGAAATCACCCTCTAGGGGGATGGTCATGCTGCAATCCTTTCTCCATTCTCCTCTTGGGATTTTGGGCACGCACAACGTGCATCCAGAGTGATTTTCAAGCCACTGGGGTCAGGATTTGAACCACACAGTTGGCTATGTGGTATCCAGTACCTTAACCTCCACACCACCTGCTGGCATCAGCAACTCACTTTAAAGCCAGTGAGAAAATCTCCTAACAGAACAGGAATCAGGGTGTCTTAGGCCTAACCACAGAGGTGACACCCCTCAACACTGTTGTTCCTTTCTTGAGGAGCAGGTTACTCAACGGGAGGGGATTACACAGGCTGTGAATGTCAGAAGGTTGAGGTCACTGGAGCCCTCTTAGATGTGTCTGCTGCAGCCAGTGTAGACAGAGGGTAGGTAAGCAGGGACTGAGGTTTCTGCTGCAGGGGTAAACAAGGTCGGGGAGAGCGGGAGTGGTGTTGGTAAGGACCCGAGTAAGGAGGAGATCTGTGTGTAGAGAAAGGCTGAGTACCGTAGGGAGTCTTCCTCCCAGAGGACAGAGTCACTTCTTGGCTGGGCCTCCCTGGTTTCAGGGAGGTCTGAGCGCCCACGGGTGAGCCTAGAGGTTGTATCCTGAGGGCGGTACTGTCTCCTGCCTTGTGGGCCTGTGCTTCCCTGGAGAACTGTCACTGCTAGCCCGCAGGGCCAGACTTGGCAGAGGCTGTATCACATAGGGAGGAATTGTCCCTTTCTCAAGGACAGCAGAGCTGGGGCATGGAAGCCTGGCCAATTCTGTAGCACCCAGCTCGAAGGCTGGCCAATTCTACCTGCTCCGGGAAGCTTCGCCTCTCTGCTTTGCCTCCGCTGGAAGGAGTTTTTAGGCAGGAATGTGGCTCCACACTGCTCCTCCCCCAGGAGCTTCAGCAAATTTATTGTTTTTTCTAGAATTATTTATTTTTATTTATTCATTCATTTATTTTAATTTAACCAGAGAGAGAGAGAGAGAAAGCAAGTTACCAGGTCCAGGAATTGAACTGTGGTTGGCCATGTGGGAGTGTCTAGCGCCTTAACTACTGCCACCTGCTTGTCCTGAAAGGAAAAGTGAGAAAGCAAGTTGCTGGGTCGGGACAGTGTTTGGCCCAATGAGAGTTCAGCACCTTAAACATCACGCTACCTGTCACCCCGGGAAATCTTTTTTTTTAGAGATGTTTTTGCTACAGGGCGCGTGTTTAGAGAGAGAGAAAGTGAGAAATCCCCCCCCCCTCCCCCAGGGAGGATGGCCATGCTGCAATCCTTTCTCCTCTGTTCTCTCTTGGGATCTTGGACACGTACGCACATGCACCCAGCCTGAGTTTATGCCACCGGTCTGGGACTTGAACCATGGTCGACTACATGGGAGTCCAGCGACATAGCCACTATGCCAACTGCTGGTCCCAGAAATCTTTTCTTTAAGAAAAAAATAATCCTATACAGTACATGCATTCACCAGAGAGAGAGAGAGAGACAGAAAGAGAGAAGTGAGAAATCACCCCTTTGGGGGGGATGGCCACGTGCAATCCCTTCTCTATTCTCCTCTCCAGATTTGGGGCACACATGCACATGTGCCTGGCATGTTTTTCAAGTTGCCAGATCTGGGACTCGAACCGTACAGTTGGCTGTGTGGGATCCAGCCACACCAGCCACCATACCATCAGCTGGTTCAGGAAACTTCTTTAAAAATTACTTAATTTTACTTATTTATTCATTTATCTTAATTTGACCAGAGAGATACAGAGAGAGAGAGAGAGAAAGTGGGAAACCAAGCCACAAGATCTGGAATGCAAACCACGGTCAGCCACATGGGAGTGTCCAGTGTCTTAACCACCACGCCACCTGCTGATTCTTACACAGAAATAAAATCTATATCCCCAGAGCTCCTTTTTGTTTTTATTCTTCTTTAGAAAAGTCAATTCCTCTTTTCCAAGACTAGGCCTCAAAGGGAGAAACCTATTTCCTTGATTCTTCTTGTTGGTTTTTTTTTTTTTTTCCCCCATGGGAGAGAGACAGAAGGAGACAGCGAGAAGGAAAGTGAGAAATCGCCTTCCCTCCCAGGGAAGATGGCCACACCACAGTTGTTTCACAGTCCTTTCTTCTCCATTCTCCTCCTGAGATTCTGGGCACGCACACAAACATGCGCTCAGTGTGATTCTCAAGCCACCAGGTCCAGGACTCTAACCACAATTGCCCAGGCAGGAGTCTAGTGCCTTAACCACTATGCCACCTGTTGGCTTCCCCTCTTGTTTAAGTTTTAAAGTTGGTGCCCAAGGGGCCAGCCGGTGGCATGGTGGTTTAGGATGCTGGACTCCCACATGGCCAACTGTGTTTCGAGTTCTGGATTTGGTGGCTTGCATTCTTGCTTTTTTTTGGGGGGGGGGGGGGTTTTTTCATATGGGGGTGGTGTGTCTCCCTCCAGAAAGACAGAGAGAGACAGAGACAGAAAGCGAGAAATCACTCCCCTGCGGGGGATGGCCACGCCGTAATCCCTTCTCTTCTATTCTACTCAGGATCTTGGGCACGCACGCACACGTGCCTGGTGTGAGTTTAAGCCACCGGGTCCAGGACTTGAACCGTGGTCGACTACATGGGAATCCAGCGACATAGCCATTACACTAACAGCTGGTCCCCAGCTTTCTTACATTCTCTCTCTGTCTGCTAAAATTTAAATAAATAAATAAATAAATACAGTTAAAATAATTCTTTAGAAAACAACAACAAACAAACAAACTTTGGTGCCCAAAGCTGTAGAGTCTTGGATGTGGGGCCTGCAAGGTGGCCTGGTAGTTGACGTGTTGGATTCCCACATGGCTGACCAAAGTTCAAGTCCTGACTTTCTTACATTCTCTCTCTGTCTGCTAAAATTTAAATAAATAAATAAATAAATACAGTTAAAATAATTCTTTAGAAAACAACAACAAACAAACAAACTTTGGTGCCCAAAGCTGTAGAGTCTTGGATGTGGGGCCTGCAAGGTGGCCTGGTAGTTGACGTGTTGGATTCCCACATGGCTGACCAAAGTTCAAGTCCTGAATGCTTGAAAATCAGGGTGGGCACATGTGTATATGTGCCCAGAGTCCTGAGAGGAGGATGTGGTCCCTTCAGAGTGGATGTGGGAAGGGCGAGGGCTCTGTCTTCCTACAAACTACCCTTCTTATTAACCTTGTCCCACCAGCTCCCCCCGCACCCCACCATGACTATCAGATTCTATCATTTGAAACCTCCCATCGAGTAAATGACCTAAGTGGTCTTCAGTGAGCAGTTGCAGAGTCAAATCTCTTCTCTTGTTTTTTTTATTTTTCTGTTTTTGGTTAGGGTTGCGGGGATTTTTTAAGGAAACTTGTCCATTCTGCATGCCTGGGGGGAGAGATGGACAGCAGGGCCC
>NW_006159518.1:2014058-2022194 GCF_000334495.1 Tupaia belangeri chinensis | reverse complement strand
AATAGAATTGATCTTGCAGGCTTATGGTAAAATGATCTTAGTGGATATAATAATAACTTAAAGTAGGGGCCAGCAGGTGGCGTGGTGCTTAAGGCGTTGTATGCTCCCACGTGGCCAATCATGGTTTGAATCCCGGACCTAGCGGCTCGTTTTCTTGCTTCCCTTCTCTCTCTCTCTGTGTGTCCTTTTCTGGTCAAATTAAAATAAATGAATGAATAAATAAAGTTAAATAAATAATTCTTAAAAAAAAAAAAACTTAAAGGACCCGCAGGTGGTGTGGTGCTTAAGGTGCTGGACATTCCTACATGGTTGACCACAGTTTGAGTCCCAGACCTGGTGACTTGCTTTCTCACTTTCCCTCTCTCTTTCTCTGTGTCTCTCTCTGGTCAAATTAAAATAAATGAATGAATAAATAAAATTAAATAAAATAAGTCTTTAAAAAATAACTTAAAGCAAAAATGCAAATAGAAGGAGGATGAAGACAATTACTTAACAATTTACACTGCTCTTTCACTCCAGTGAGCTCAATGGATTTTCAAAAGTGATGCGATTTTCAAAAGGATGATGGGTATATTAATGACTCACTGAAGATTCCAGTTTAAAAATCCAGTTTTTAGAGATTGTCCAATGCTGTATAGCTATCAAAAGGAAGATCTGGAACAAGAACCCTGGTATTTTGTTGTTTATTTATTTCTTTATCAATCACATAAATGTCATTTATATGTAAGGTGTCCAATGAGATGTGTACCTTGTGAAGTGATTTCCATAGTCAACATATTCATCACCTCAGACAATTTGGGAACGTGTGTCAGGGAAGTGGGGAACATTTAAGAGCAACTGTGAGGGCCAGCAGGTGGCATGGTGGTTGTGATGCTGGACTCCCACATGACTGACTGTGGTTTAAGTCCCGGACCTGGCAGCCCAAAAGTGATAACAAATAAATAAATAAATAAATGCTTAAAAAAAAAAAGCTTCTGTCAGCAATTTCAAGTAGACAAACACTATTATTAACTATAGTTACCCTATAGTACATTAAGTCTCCAGAACTTATTTATCTTAGGAAAGTTTGCATCCTTTGGCCAAAATCTCCCATTTCCCCCACACTTCTAGCCCCTGGTAATTACTGTTCCACTCTCTGCTGCTCTGGATTTGACTCTGAATTATATGTGTAAAGGGTTTGCAAATGGCATGGTGGTTAAGGCGCTGGATTCCCACATGGCTGACTGTGGTTCAAGTCCTAGACCTGGAGGCTTGCTTTCTCACTTTGCCTCCCTCTCTTTCTCAGGTGAAATAAAAAACTAATGGTAGTTAGAGGCACTGGACTCCCACGTAGTCAACCGTGGTTCAAGTCCTGGATCGGGTGGCTTCCTTTCTCACTTTCCCTCTCTGTCTCTCTCTGGTCAAATAGGAAAATAATAATAATTATAATAAAGTTAAAGTAAAATAATTCTCTTAAAATAATAGTGAGTAAATAATTCTTCCCCCCCCCAATAATTCTTTGACAACAATGACAAATTACATATGCAAGGGAGAAGATGCAGGGCGTGCCTTTCTTGTGCTGGCTCATGTCCTGCAGGCTCTGCCACACTCACAAATGGTAAGGCTTTCTTCTTTTCTGAGGCCAAATAATATTTCATTGTGTGTGCATTTCTTTTTTTGTTGTTGAATATATAGTATATATACATATATTCATTGTGTATATATATTCAGTGTATATACATATAACTCATCATGTGTATATATACACACATAGTATATACTAATTCGTGTGTGTATATATTCATTGTGTGTGTGTATAATATTATATCCATTGTATGATGTACATCCACAGTGTGTATATAATATCTATTGTGCTTATATGTATCACATATCATACAATATGTATATATAGCCTGTGTCTCTGTGTGTTGTGTGTGTATACCCATGGTTTAATAGATATACACCGGGGTCAGCAGGTGACGTGGTGGTTAAGGGCACTGGATTCCCACAGTACTGACTGTGGTTCGAGTCCCAGACTTGGTGGCTTGCTTTCTCCCTTTCCCTTTCTCTTTCTGGTCAAATTTTAAAATAATAATAACAAATGTAATTAAACAAGTAATTCTTTTAAAAAGCATATCTGCACTCTATTTTCTTCCTCTGTTCCTTGGCCAATGGACTTTCCCATGGATTTCCCATCTTGGCTGTTGGAACCGTGCTGCAATGAACGTGGGGTGTGCCTTTCTCTTTGAGATACTGATTTCAATTCCTTTGAATACACACCCAGAAGTAGAATTACAGAACACTGGGCAGTAGTTGTGTTTTCAGTGGTTTGAGGAACCTCCATACTGTTTTCCGTAATGGCTATACCAATTTACAATCCCTCCCACAGGGTATAAGGAGAAACCTGGTATTTCGCCCTCACGTTCTGTATGCTCTCAACGGCACGTGTGGCTCTGTCAAGCAGTCACTCATGTGTCGAGTCAGTCCTTGACGAATCCTACTGAGAACCTGCTGAGACAGTAGGAAACCTAAGGTACAGAAAGAGCTGAAAGACTAACCGTGAAGGAGTCGGTGACCTCTGGGGTAAGGTACGATCTGCTCACCCAGCCACTGGAAAAGCATGGGAACAGGCTCAGGCCCCACCAGGCTGTCAGACTCTGTAGTTGCTCTGTGCTATACTCAGGTGGGGACGTGTAGCTTAAGGGAAGATGCTCGTGGAGGACATATCAAGAGTGTACAGTCATCCCCAAGCTACTTAGCATAATTAAGGAATCACCATTCTTCACAGAAGGATGACAAAACTTGCAGGGGAGTTGCAGTATCACTTATGCCCACCAGATGATGCCACTATTCAGTGGAATTCCTGAGAGTTTTGCTTTGGCGATGTGTAAGTACAGTTGTGGTAAGTTTGAGATAAAGGCTAGAAAGCTATTTTAACCGATTTCAGGCATTCCTAATGTTCTTACTGTAATTTTACGTGGATTTCATGCGTATCAGCAATAGACTCAGAAAACAATGAACCACTTCATTTCTCTGGAGTAAATTCTGTAGGCCGGCTCATGTTCCTTGCTGGGGCTTACCACCGTTCAGTATTTCTCTGTGCAAGTGGAGTGACTGTGAGATTCATGGAAGGGGGCAGAGCCATGCTTCTAGACCAAGACTGGCAGGAAGGACTGGCACCTTGGAGGTAAGCTTTCTACCGTGTTAGGCATTTCTTCGCACCATGTATGCAAGTCTATTCCCCTCAGTGAACCTTGATAAACAGCAGTCAGCCCGCTGGAAAAGCCAGGATGGCCAGCCTGCTGCAATTATATTCATCATTAATGAGCTGTGGGCTTCAGCCTAATGCGTGGATATTTAGTAATCTTTGATAATGAAAGAGAGTATCCGCTTTGAAGTCAAAATGTTCTGGTGTTGCTGGATGTTTCTAACCATGAACATTCATTATTTTGTTGGACAAATTGGCCTGCTTTGGAATAGTAAGTACTCGGTCTTTTAGAGAGTGAGGAAGATGAAAGCAACGGTGTCTATTGTGCTCACTGAGAGCATTTCCCGAGGAGCAAAAGCTCTTGCGAGGTTTTATCGGGAGATGCCATCTCTGGGAACCAGCCCAGCTCTCTGGAGGTGGCTCTCGCAGGCGTGTTTGTTTGTGTTCTCGCTCGCGAGGAGGATGGCCCGTTCACTTCTGCCCAGCCAACCTGGGCCAGCCCTGGGAGTTCTGTGTCACACTGTGGTTCCTCAACCCCAGCTCCCTCACCCCCAGCCCTGCTCAGTTGACCCAGAAGGCATCTGGGTACCAGAGGGCTAAGGCACCTCAAATGCCCTCCTTCCAGACTGGGAGTGTGGTAAGCGTCCTCTTTCTCTGTTGCTCCCAGCAGGGACTGACAAATCCCTGTGGTGCTTTTTATACTGTGAGGTGCCAAGCCCTGGCAGTGGTCACCACACCATGTAGATGTGATTATTAATTATGAATGAAGATGGTAGCTAAAACCCATTAAGTAATTATGATCTAGGCACCCTACAAACTGCTATGGATATATTCTTTTAACTCTTACAAATGTCAATCTCAAATCCACCTAGCTCCTTGTGGGTACAGTCTCGATTTTTAAATATATATGTTTTTTTTTTTTTTGAGAGTTTTTTGCAATAGGGTATGTACTCGCCAGAAAGAGAGAGAGAGACAGAGACAGAGAGACAGAAAGTGATAAATCACCCCCACCCCGGGGGATGGTCAGGCTGCAATTCCTTCCCCTCCATTCTCCTCTCAGGATCTTGGGCACGCACACACATACGTGCCCATTGTGAGTTTAAGCCACTGGGTCCAGGACTCGAATGACATTCAATTATATGGGAGTCCAGCAACATAGCCATTACACCAACTGCTGGTCCCACAGTCTTGATTTTGTGGTTTTGTGTATTTTCTAAGGTTCCTGAAATATAAAGTCCATTCGCATTGTTATGGCCCGGAGTAAGGAGTAAGTCTTCAGACTTTGGTTATGATAATGACCAACATGGACCATGAGTGAGCCATTTGACCTCTAAAACTCTCACTTAAAGGAAAGGTTTTCATTTCAATATGTAAGCTGTTTTGTAGACTGGAAACTGCTGGTTGTGAGCTCAGGGACTCCAGCCTGAATGGTTCCAGACACCTAAAGAGGAATTTGATGATCTAAGGCCTCACCAACGCCCTCTTAAACTAATCACTGAACTGATCATGCACCTGGGACCCTTGTCCCTAATTTTGTCCTTAAAAATGCATGGGTGTGTGTGTGTGGGGGGGGGACCAGCAGTTAGCATAATGGCTATGGCGTTGGACTCCCATGTAGTCGACTGTGGTTCACGTCCCGGACCCGGTGGCTTAAAACTCACGTCGGGCACGTGTGCGTGCGTGCCCAAGATCCCAAGAGGAGAATGGAGGAGAAGGGATTGTGGCGTGGCCATCCCCCCGGCCTCACCAATCAAGAATGCCCATGAGATGATCACGCCCTCTTTAACCAATCATTGAACTGATCATGCGCCTGGGACCTCTGCCCCTAATTTTGCCCTAAACACCGCATGTGGGGAACATCTGGGGAGACCGGGTCTTTTCAGCATGAGCTGCCCGCTCTCCTTGCTTTGCGCTTTGCAATAAAGCTGTACTTTCCTTCATCACACCATGTGCCTATGGCTTGGTTTTATAGCGCTTGGGTGAGCGAACCTGATTGGAGTTCGGTAACAGTTTCCACTCTGTTCTGCATGGCCAGATGCTGGGGGGGGCGGGGCGGGGGGGGGTGCATTTCAGAGACCAAACACCAGGGCTGAATCATGGTTGCTCCCAGGTGCGGTCAATCCTAGGAATCTTGTCCTTTCTGGTTTGAGAATGAGCGTGTAGCCAGGGCTGGCGGTTTTTAAGAGTCTTCGTTATATACGCAAGATTAAATCATCGGCCATGATGGATTGATTCAACTTCCAGCCCCTCTGCCCTCTCTGAAGCGTGAGGAGTGCAGCTGAAAGTTCTAATCCTTGCATCCTGCCTTGGTCTTTTCAGTACCCTACCCCCATGCTGAAGGTAGCCTGGGTCCCCAGCTTCCGGTCACTCATTAACATGTAAAAGACTTGTTGCTAGACATTCTGAGGATTTTAGGAGCTATTTGTCAGAAACTGGCATGAAGACCAACCACTTACTTCACAATATCACAGCAGGGTTGCCTTTGAGCTGCAAAAATCGTGTGGGCTGCATCTGCCAGGTCTTCTGTGTAGCCACCTGTGGTCCGGACACAAGAGGGCAGGTCTGGGGTAGGTGGGCTGAGAGCCAGCCAGTCCTCCTAGTTCTCTGCAAGCTGCCTGCAAACCTGATTCTCATTTGAAGGCTGTAATTCAAAATTCCTAGTCAGGGTCTAGACAGAGTTAGGCCTGCATCCCCCTCAGAAGACTGTGAGGGAGAGGAGGAAATGCAGCAGCAGATCCCAGGAGCCCAGGACAAGTTCAGGGATCTGGAAATTCAGTCTGTGGCTAGATGCAGATGGGAGAGTGACTGCTTCACCTCCCATCCCAGAGCTTCAGTGCCCCAAGTTCCAAGGACTTAGGTGTTCTCATCTTTTCTGGGCTCCCACTAAGGGCCCAGATGCCTATGCTTGGGTGTTGTGTGTGTGTTTTTAACTCTTACAATTTAATTTATTACTGTTGTTATTAAGTTTGGCTGTAGGGTACATGTGTTTACGAGAGAGAGAGAGAGAGAGAGAGAGAGAAAACATGTAAAAGCAAGCCACCATGTCTGGGGCTCAAACCGTAGTCAGCCACTTGGGAGTCCAGGGCCTTAACCACCACACCACCTGCTGGCCCCAGGCTTGGTTATTTTGAAGGCTCCCACTCCATCAGTTGAATCACACTTTGGTGGGAGGAGGGAAGACAATGCTGGAGCCTGGCAGGGCTGACAATCTAGACACCTCAGGTCACAGAAAAGGACAGAGGGATGTATATGGAGATTGGAAAAAATAAATGGCCTCTTACGGTAGAGGGATGCAGTGACTGCTAGCGGCTGGGAAGGATGTGGTGGTTAAGGCACTGGACACCTCCACATGGCCAACCATGGTTCAAGTCCTGGACCTGGTAGCTTGCTTTCTCACTTCCCCCCTCTCTCTCTCTGTGTCCCCTTCGGGTCAAATTAAAATAAATGAATGAACAAATAAAATTAAATAAATAATTATTTAAAAATTACTTATTATTTTAACTGACCAGACACACACACACACACACACACACACACACACACACACACACACACATACACAGAGAGAGAGAAAAAAAGGAGAAGTAAGAAGCCAGGTTCAGAATTTGAACCACAAACCAGTGCCCTAAGCACCATTCCACCTGCTGGCCCCAAGCAATAAATTTCTATTGTTAATAAATTGCCCATTCTGGGGTCAGCAGGTGGTGTGGTGGTTAAGGCTCTAGACTCCCACATGGCCAAACATGGTGTGAATCCTGAATCTAGCTAGCATCTGTTTTTTTTTTTGGAGAGGTTTTTGTTTTTCTTTTTTTGCTATAGGGCACATGTACTTGCCAGAAAGACAGAGACAGAAAGCGAGAAATCGCTTCCCCCCAGGGGATGGCCACGTGGTCGACTATATAAGACTCCAGCGACATAGCCATTGCGCTAACTGCTGGTCCCCTGAATCTAGCATCTTATCATATGGGGGAGCATGTGAATGTGTGCCCCAAATCCCACGAAGCGAATGGAGTGGAAGGGATTGCAGCATGGCCATACCCCCTCGGGGGGTGATTTCTCACTTTCCCTCTCTGTCTCTCTCCTCTGTGGTAAGTGTACATGCCCTGTGGCAAAAATCTTAAAAAAAAAAAAAAAAGTGCATGTCTAAGATAGTTTGTTGTACCTACTGGAATAGACTAAGAGCCAACGCTTTCCATAGCAACGGAAAGCATGTTTTGTTCCTGTGGGCCTAATGAGGTACCTGGATGGCTTTTTATTAACCGTCATTCTTTTCTCCCCCGCCTGTAAACGTACATTGTTTTTCTGAGTTCCCCTCATATGTAGTAAGAACTCAGCGATGACGCTTTGTGTGAGCAAGGAGAGCCATGGATTTCTCGCTTTCTATCTCTCTGTCTCTCTCTGTCTTCCTGGTGAGCGCACGCACCCTATAGAGAAAACCTCTAAAAAAGAAAAAAAAGCCTGCAGAAGGGGGTCAACTTACTCCCTGGCGCTTTGCGTTTGTGGGGATGCGATGGCTCACCCATCCACTCCTGTGACCAAGGCCCAGCAGAGATCTCTCTTGCAGCCCCTCTCAGGAAGGCCATGTCCTGCCTGGAAGGCCATGGGGAGTGGCCCAGTATCACTGTGGGGGCAGATGAAAGACGCCATGTATCAGCTTTTCTGGCCCCCACACTTCTGCTCCCAGATGTGTCCCTACTGAGTCATCTCACCTGGAGACACAGGGTAGCGTGGATGTGCTCAAATCCCAGTCAGAGTATAAACTTCTTCGGGCAAAATTGGGACAGTCCCTTTCACTGTAAAATCCTTCCAAGAGTGAGTATGGGCGTCAGCAGGTGGCGTGTGGTTAAGGCACTGGACTCCCACTGGCTGTAGTTTAAGGCACTGGACTCCCACTGGCCGTAGTTTAAGGCACTGGGCTCCCACTGGCCGTAGGTTAAGGCACTGGGATC
>NW_006159518.1:2009168-2013812 GCF_000334495.1 Tupaia belangeri chinensis | reverse complement strand
GTTTAAGGCACTGGGCTCCCACTGGCCGACTATCGTTTGAGTCCTATTCCTGGTGTCTTGAAAATCATGCTGGGCACGTGTGCGCGCATGCCTAGGATCCTGAGAGGAGAATGGAGTAGAAGAGATTGCGGTATGTCCATCTTTCTGAGGGATCGTTTCTCACTTTCCCTCTTTCTGTCTCTCTCCTGTGAGTACACGTGCCCTATGGCAAAAACTTAAAAAAGGAGGAGTGAGTATGAAGCGTAAATGGTGACTACAGACACATAAAAGTGCCTAGAACAGGGTGTCAGCTGCAGTCGCTGTTTTTACTCTCACTGCTGTGTGGTTACTGTTAGCATGAGAGTCCAAGCAGGGCCCTAAACCTGTGTGTCCAGTGAAGCCCTAAGTAGATAACTGATTTGCAGCTCCTTAAAAACCTCACCATAGGGATCAGCAGTTAGCATAATGGCTATGTCACTGGACTCCCATGTAGTCTAACATGGTTCGAATCCCGGACCCGTCTGGAGGCTTAAACTCACACCGGGCGCGTGTGCGTGTGTGCCCAGGATCCCGAGAGGAGAATGGAGGAGAAGGGATTGCGGCATGGCCATCACCCACCCCCCCAGGGGGGTGATTTCTCACTTTCTGTCTCTTTGTCTCTGTCTCTGGCGAGCACATGTGCCCTATAGCAAATATCTCTCTCAAAAAAAAAAAAAAAAAACACCAAAAAACAAACAAACACAAAAAAACTCACCAGAAGGGCTGTGGGCACTGCTTTCAGATGGCCTTTTCTGCCCTCGATGCTGAAGGGGCCCCTGCTCGCATGCTACTTACTGCATTGGTATAATCTCCTGACTAGGTAATTGTCTACAACGTGCTGTTTACGACGTCTACGCTGTGCATTTAAAGAGAGGCTTGTAATCATGTGTGTACTGGAAAATCACTGTACCTGCCAGCCAATTATCACGGAATCACAGGGCTGGAAGGGATAGCAGATGCCATTAAGTCCCGCCCTCTGTCCCCAGCCCCAGCCTTGGCAGAAGTGGGGGCGGAGGGACCTTAAACTCTACAAAGTGTTTAGACATAAGCCCGGCCTCATCTTGCAAAAGAGGTGTTTCTGGGGACTTTTTTTTTTTTTTAAACAAATGACCTTGAAGTGGATGGCACCCTGAGAGAAAACCCAGCCCTGTACTTAACTGCCCACAGCTCCGAACTAGTCAAAGCCCCATTTTCATTTCTTAACCAAGATGAATTTTGCTTCTCTTGGTTTCCCCAGGTTTCCAGCTCTGGCATGCCGTGGGCTGACACTTTGCAGAGACCCCATGGGCAATAGGCCCAGGGCCAGTTGTGTGCCCAGAAGCCAGTAGACAGTCACACGGCCTGGGTCCCCTGGCCGAAAGGGACAGCAAGCATCATCGTTCTTGGTAAATCCTGTGCTGGGGCAAATCTCTTGTGTCACTTAGAGGGTAGAAAGGCACCTGCTGGTTCAGTGTGACCTCTTCTGCAGCCTGGCCTTTGAATGATGACGTGCTCAGAGCCACATCCACTCTCCTCCAGCATTCCCTCAGGCCGAGGGCCTTCCTTCTCAGGGTACATTTGAGCCGTTTCCATAGTGACAGCCACTTGTTGAGTTTCGACTCTGCCTTGGAGCCCTTGCAAATTTGCCAGCTAAGCCACCGATCTCCAGGCGCACGAGTGCCAGGTTAACGAGACAGAGTCTGCTTTATTTGATCCTTCTCTTTTTTGTCTGTTTTCAGTTGATGGGGGGGGGGGGGGTACCATGTTTGGTTTCAGTTGGGGGGGGGGGGGGGCTTACAACAGGGAGGCTTTCGGAATCCTGAGGCCTCTGCTCATTATCCCTGGTGGTATTTTGGGCTGAGCCAGTGTGTCCTCCATTTCTGCCGCTGTCACCAGGTGACTGCTGGCTGAGTGAGCCCAGGTATCCCCTGGCGACATCGGGCTGGTGGGTGTGCGTTGGAACTGACACGCAGACACTGCGTTGCTCAGGTAGGGGGATCGGGATCAAGATGGTCCTATCTTGTGGCTCAGGGTCTTTACTGAAGGTTGGAATCAAAATAATTGTGTCTTCCTGTTAGAGAATCTTCTGGGATACTTGGCAGTGACATTCACGCAGACCCCTGGCGCCTTGTAGATCCTGCTGCCCTGACGTCGCCCGTGTGGACAGACTGGGGCTGCCTGCCATTTCCCCGGGGTGTGGTCAGTCTGATGAGGGCAGAGACTCAAGGAAATGACTCTCCCCGCCAGCACAGCCAAAGAGAGAAATCTGAAGAGAACATCAGCAGATCAAAGCTGTTGGCCCCTCACCACCAACGCTCCCTCCATGCTGACTAATGTGGAAGTGCTTGCTGGAAACCCCGTGAGGTTATTTATTTATCTTTAAGGGAGATTTTTGTGGGGCCCGCAGATGGCATGGTGGACTCCTACGTGGCTGACTGTGGATTAAGTCCTGGACCTGGTGGCTTGCATTCTCACTTTCTCTCTCTGGTCAAAAGAAAAGAAAAGAAAAGAAAAGAAAAGAAAAAATAATAATAAATAAAATTAAATAAATAATTCTTTTTTTTTTTTTGAGAGGTTTTTGCTACAGGACATGCGTGCTCACCAGAGAGACAGAGAGAGACAGAGAGACAGAAAGGGAGAAATCACCCCCTGGGGGGATGGCCACGCCACAATCCCTTCTCCTCCATTCTCTTCTCGGGATCTTGAGCACGCACGCACACGCGCCCGGCGTGAGTTTAAGCCACCAGGTCCGAGACTCGAACCCCAGTCGACTACATGGGAGTCCAGTGACATAGCCATTATGCTAACTGCTGGTCCCAATAAATAATTCTTTTTTTTTCTTTTTTTTTGGAGAGGTTTTTGCTATAGGGCGTGTATGCTCACCAGAAAGAGAGAGACAGAGAGACAGAAAGCGAGAAATCATTCCCCAGGGGGATGGCCACACAGCAATGCCTTCTCGTCCATTCTCCTCTTGGGATCTTGGGCACACACGCACACATACCCGTCATGAGTTTAAGCCAGTGGGTCTGGGACTCGAATCACAGTCGACTACAAGGGAGTCCAGTGACATAGCCATTATGCTAACTGCTGGCCCCAATAAATAATTCTAAAAAAAAAAAAGAAGGAGAGATTTTTGTTATAGGGCACATGTGCATGCCAGAGAGATAGAGAGACAGAAAGTTAGAATCAATCCCTGGGGGGATGGCCACACCGCAATCCCTTCTCCATTCTCCCCTTGGGATTTTGGGCACACACATGTGTGCAGATCTGGGACTTGAACCGTGGTCAACTACATGGGAGTCCAGCAACATAACCATTACACCATCTGCTGGTCCTTTGTGAGGTTTTTAAGAATGGGGAGAGCCTGTATCTTCCTATGTTTTGTAAGACAGTCTGTAAGATTTTGTTGCTGTTGAGCTTTTGGAAGCATCTCTAAAAATAATGCCTTGGATCTGCAAAAAGTTGCTGTTTTGTGTGTGGCTTACTCTAGGAAGGGCACACCGAAGGGCAACATTCTCCTCTTTCAGTAGATGCCAGGTACAGAGTGGGAGCCGCCTTGGCTGCAGAAGGAAAGAACTCGACCTTCAGAAGAATGCCCGAGAGCTCTGCCTGTCGGGTTCCATCAGGGGTTTTAACCGAATACTTGAGCAGGGAGAACAGGAACATAATGATCCAGAGCCCGAGGCTGCTTGGCTGCAAACACGCCGAATACTTGAACAAATGAACACAGAAATCAAGGGCAGTTTGTAAAGCAGCATCTCAGGGCTTGATCTATTTTAAAGTCAGGCCAAAGAAAAACAGAGAAATTATCTAAATTAAAAGTAAATGCTTCTAATTGCAAACAAGAAAATGGAAAATGTAATCAGAGAATTAGGAGCCCATCAGACTGGGGCTGGCATCGGCAGGCCCCTGTTGGCAAGCTTGGCACGGCACGGGCCCTGGACTCTCTTGGAGTTTTCTGGGCCTTTGGGAAGTGGCTCTGAAGCAGATCTGATTGGATGACTCTTTCCTGCCAAAGGGCCTAGGGCTGCAGCCGTCTGGACTGGATTCTCAGGTGGACTGTGGAGTAGCAAGCCTTTCTGTGGACCTCGGTCTGGAGGAGTGCTTCTGTTTCAACAGAGCCCAATGCAAACCAGTTCAGGCAATGAGGAGACGCAGCACTTTTGCTCAGCAGGAAAGCCCGGAGTAAGGAGGGCAGGGCTGGCTGGATCCAGCGATTCAGTGATATCGACAAGGACAGTTTCTTTCTTTTCCTGTTCTGCCTCCAGTGGTGTCAGGTTTACTTCAAGGACGGCTTCTCTTTTTGTTACAGGGTGATTGCCAACTGCCTCCAGGGTGACGCGCTTCCTGGGCCACGTTCAGAGAGAGGCAGTGAGATCGTGTCCCTCCCTCAACAAGCCACCGCCTCCATTTTCCTGCTCTTTGTTAGTTACCCCCCACACCCCCAGCCCTCTGCCCCTCACTGTTCACTTGAATCCTTGTGGCCATGAAAAGGCGGAGGTGACTGGTCCCAGCTTGGAGCGCTGCGCTGCCAGCCCAGTCACAAACATGCGTTCACCTGCCTGTGCACACAGGGCGACCCCGGGATGTGAACCCAGGAGCTTCCCACGTGGAGCCTTGCATTTACTGCTGTGGCGCCACATCTCG
>NW_006159518.1:1988500-2009128 GCF_000334495.1 Tupaia belangeri chinensis | reverse complement strand
GTTTAATCTGACCTGAATGAGAGAGAGAGAGAAAGTGAGAAAAACAAGTTGCCAGGTCTGGGACTCCAACCACGGTAGGCCTTGTGGGAGTCCAGTGCCCTTAACCACACACCACCTACCGGCCCCTAATATAATTTATTTAATTATAAGTATATATAATAATAACAGTGGCTGTTGGCAACTGGCCTGTAAAACGTAACACTTAGCTCTCACGGGCCAGGATGAGCTTCAGCAGACCTCTGAACTGTGGCTTGGAAAGGAAATTAGAAGAAATTTTACTAATGAATTTATCATAAAAATTTGTCTTAGGGAGACCAGCAGTTGGCATAATGGCTATGTCGCTGAACTCCCACGTAGTCGACTGTGGTTTGAGTCCCGGACCTGGTGGCTTAAACTCACGCTGGGTGCTTGTGTGTGTGCGCCCAAGATCCCGAGAGGAGAATGGAGGAGAAGGGATTGCGGTGTGACCATCCCCCCTGGGGCGTGATTTCTCGCTTTCTGTCTCTCTCTTTCTAGTGAGCACATGTACCCTACAACAAAAAAATAAATAAATAAATAAAAATTTGTCTTGGAAGGCAAGAGGTGAATCACTTTTAGAGGCTGCATTACTCCTTGATGCTACAAATCCGACGCGCAGAACCACAGTTTAAAAGGAATGTTCTCCGAGGCAGCGCTGCCCATGGAACCGTCCTGTGATGATACTGGTCGGTGCAATGGCCACTAGCACATACTGGCTCTGGTGTACCTGAGCTGTGACTAGAGAAACTAAGGAGCTGACTTTAAATTTATTTTATTTATGTTTATTTATTAATTATTATTATTATTTTTACCACAGGGCATGTGTGCTTGCCTGAGAGAGACAGACAGAAACAGAAAGAGGGAAAGTAAGAAATCACCCCCAGGGGGATGAGCACGCCGCAATCTCTTCTCCTTCATTCTCCTCTTGGGATTTTGGGTACACACACACACACACACACACGCACACGCACACACACACACACACACACACGAGTCTGGTAAGATTTTCTTTTCTTTTTAAAAAATTTTATTATTATTATTATTTAAAAATCTGACTGAAGAAAGACTGAGAGAGAGGAAGTGAGAAAGCAAGCCACCAGGCCCACCATAGTTGGCCATGCGGGAGTCCAACACCTTAACCCCTTAACCACCATATCACCTGCTGCCCCCCCTTTTTAGAATTATTTTATTTAACTTTTTAATTTATTAATATTATTCAGTTTTGATAAGAAAGAGACAGAGAAACAGAGAGATGGAAAGTGAGAAAGCAAGCCACTAGGTCTGGGACTCGAACCACAGTCAGCCATGTGGGAGTCCAGCGTCCTTAGCCACCATACTACCTGCCAGCCCCATATACCGATAATTTCAAACTGCTGGTTTTGAGGCTCAAACCATGGTTAACCAAGTGGAAGTGCAGCACCTTAACCACCATGCCACCGTCTGGCCCTCAAATTTATTTATTTGATTTTCATTTTAAACATGAAATTTATTTAAACAATAAGATGTTTGATTTGAAGGGAAAACTATCTAGAATTCCCTTTTTTATTCTTTAAGAGTAACTCACCCCTACTTAAAGACAGATTGCCCTACAAGTAACAGCTCCATACAAAAAAGTTATTTAAAAAAGTCCTTGGTTTTACAATGATAAATGAAAAACATTAAAATTCTCCAATCAAACAAGGTAGGCAAGGAGTTTTTTTTCCCCCAAAACTTTATTTATTATTATTATTTTCCAATTTGAGCAATGAGAGCTGAGAGAGAGAGAAAGTAAGCCACCAGGTCCAGGACTTGAACCATGGTTGGCCATGTGGGAATCCAGCGCCTTTAACTACCACACCACCTGCTGGCCCCCAAGGACTTTTATGTTGTTGGGTTTTCTTTTTGTTAAAATAGCGAGAGCAGAGTAACTTACTGGAGTGTAAAGATCAGAGCTGAATGAGCGTGCCACTAGTGGAGAAAGGGGGTATTTTCACAGAACCAGTATTTTTCTCCATCCCATTTCCAATTTGATGTCAATCAGATCATACCACTGGCCATTTAGTTAAAAAAAAATGCGACATGCACGTGCACATACACCAGGTACTTTATGTACAATGAAGGAATGGGGAAGGGAAAATGAAAGAATAGAGAGGATTATACTGTAGTCGTCAGGATGTGCTGAAACCAAACTGGGGTTTTCTAGTTGAGAATGTATTCTCGGTCTGCAAGAACAGAGTCGTGAGTAATGCAGGTTCCCCGTTTGGTAGACACCTCCTGCCTGCTGTGGGCCACATCCGCTGTATCTTCATCCTCCCTTCCACCCGTGTGTGTCTGTGTCATTGATCGGCCGCCTCAGCCTGGAACCTGATCTGCCTCATTGACAAACCCTTGAGCTTTCTGTCAGCCTTGGTGAGTGCTGGAGTCTCTTCAGCTGCCGCTTCACAGAAGAGGTACCAGGTCCGGAAGACCATTTTTAAACAGAAAAACAGTTGGCTAAATGGATTCCAATTATTTAAATCCATTAAAGCTTAACCACAAGTAAAAAAAATAAAAAAAAAAGAGGTCCCAGGTCCTCGCTGAACACACATGCACCACCAGGAGCGGCAGAAGGAGGTGGAAGTGGAGTAAATTTAATTGTAATGAATTTAAGTTTACAATTTGGCAGTGGCATATGGTTAGTGGTTACTGTATTGAACATCACAGCTTATATTTTGATGAATAATTTTTAGTGGGCATTTTCTTGATTTGTATGTTTTTGCTTGTTTTTAGTGGTATTTAAAAATTTCTGTTTTTACTTTTTTTTTTTTGCTATTGGGCATGTGTGCTCTCCAGAGAGAAAGAGAGAGAGTGAGAAAGTGAGAAATCATCCCCGGGGGTTTGGCCATGCCTCAGTCCCTTCTCTTTCATTCTCCTCTTGGGATTTTGGGAACACACACACGCATATGTGTCTAGTGTGACTTTCTTTTCTTTTTTTAAAAATTTTAAACTGAGAAAAAAATACTGCCTTGATGGAGTTGGCAGGTGGCGTGGTGGTTAAGGATGCCGGACTCCCACACGGCCAACTGCAGTTCAAGTCCTGGACCTGGTGGCTTGCTTTCTGACTTTCTCTCTGTCTCGCTCTGTCCCTCTGATCAAATCAAACATAAATGAATAAAGTTAAATAAAATAATTCTTTAAAAAAATACTTGGTGTGCTTTGGCTTGGCAAAGTTCAGGCAGCTGTGTCCAGACTGCCACCCGCTGCACTCTGCCCCTCTAGTCCTGCCTCTAATCAGGACTCACACCTCCTCTTCCAGAGGAGCACCTAGTTGCTGTGCTGTTTTGAATGCAAGATGCACTACTTCTCTGTGCCGTAAGGTGGCCTGAGCGTGGCTCTCTCATTCCATACATTCATCTTTCCTTTCTGGGGAGGCTGTAGAGATTTTCTGTCATATCTATGGACTTGCAACTTTTGGATAATTCAGCTCCTTAAAGCAAGAATCACAAGTTCTAGGGGTGCTCGGTGATGGTGCTGTGGTAAAAGGGGTCGCCCTCTAAGGCTGACCCACATGGGAAAGTTGCTCTGCAGAGACATCCCTGAGCACGCCTGTCACATGTGTGCCCCTGGTCCCGGCTGGCTGAAACGGGGTGGATGGCAGCTTCGGGACGGTGTTAGGGAGTGCTGCATCTCTGTCTCTCTATGTCTCTCTCACTCATGGAATAAATAAATAAAACTTAAATTCACAGGATTGAAAATGAATTCACACTAAGAACTAGAATCCCCCTACGAGTCTAGCATAAAATCTCTATCGATGTATCTCTGCTTTATTTGTCTGCTTTTAGGCTCCTGAGACTTCCCACCCATTCTGCCAGGGGCATGTACTTGCCTGGGGGAGGATTAGGATCATTACACAGAAATGCAAAAAGAATCAATGTTAAGTGTCTGATATCCAAAATAGGATGTTTGAGTCCACAGGAAGATTATTGAAAACTGGACTTTGAAATGGAGGAAGTGTATTCTGCATGTTTTAAGCTCCCTTTAATGCATCAAAAGCTGGAGACTTTCCTCTAAGCCCAGGCTCTGCTGTACGTGGGAAGTAGAAGCTGGGCCTTTCAGTCCTGAGGAGGTGGAATGAATGAAGGTGGAGACAGGGGAAGCCCTGGGCCTGCTTCCCCCTTGAACCAGCATCGTGGGATGTGGGGCTAGTTTTAGATGGGGAGCCAGGGAAGCTGGCAGCTGGGGACGCTGAAACGCAGGTCTGCATTTAGAGGTCCATCCTGGTCCTTTTCAGATGGCTAAAAGCAGAGGCCATTTATTTCTTACAGATTTGGAGGCTAAGAGTTCAAGATCGAGCAGCCGGCAGATCCCGTCCTGGTTCACAGCCAGCTCTCTCCTCTGCATGTCCTCGCATGGAGAAGGGCTGAGGGGCGCGGTGTGGGGCCTCCCTTATAAAGGCACTAATCCCATTCACGAAGGGCCTGGTGACCTGACCACCTCCAAGTACCACCATATTAATACTAGAATTTAACTTATAGTTTCTTTGCGTGTGTGTGGAGTGGTTTAGTGTTATAGGTAGACATTGTGAGCTGGACTCCTGAGATAATGGCACAGGACATCTGCCTCATCAATCACAGCTTACCGGGGGTGTTTCGGACCCTCTCCTGGGGATTCCTCCCACCTCTCGGGGACTCCTTCCTCTCACTGGGCTCCTGGCAGACCTGGGAAGGGGAAATTGAGCTCATTTTTTAATTTATTACTTCCTGTAATGAGAAGACTTTTGCGATGATATCCAGGTTCCTGGTGTTTTGGACAAAGAGTTGAATGAAACATGCCAATAGCAAAAGGAAAAGCTGGTTTATTAAGTGGAGGTGAAAGTGCACTCCTGAGAGGTAGTGTGGGCCTGGGCGTACACAGAAAGAGAGGCTCAAAAGGCCCTGGCAGATACTTCCTGCGCGGTGTATGATTTTTTAATCTAGGTCACGTCAGTGGATCATTGGCTGGGCCCACTGAGGGTTCGCAACTCATTGGCTCTGTCACATGTGGCTGGGCCCCTGACTTGTCTCGTTGACTATGTCAAATGTGGCTTCATCAGCTAGACGTCCCCCCTGGAAATCTCCTACCTGTGTTACCTTACCTTACCCACTTCCGCTTGCCAGCTCCTGTCTCACTAAGTTTTCTTCAAAGAACTTAGGGAAGGTTATTATCTTCCCCCCACAGTTCCTCACAGGAACACAGGATGCCTGGTCAACATCCTCCTTCCCACTCAGGGCCATAGAGGGTGTGGACAGAATCATCCCTATACTCATACCTTCAGAGTCCACACTGAGCATGCGTGATCCGGAGATTGGGCAGTCAGATTCCTTACCTGGGGGGGAAGTGCAAAGTGTGGACAAAAGCTACAATGATAGACCTTCCCTCCTGAATATTCATGACAGGACTGGACACTGAAAGTAATACCTAACCCCATTCCCAGCACAGCTGTCCTCTCAGCTGCCCACTCGTGGAACTTTCTGGCATGGAGTGTATTCTTTTTCTGTTAAAAATTTTTACTTTCCTATTAAAAACTTGTCTTTCTTTTTTAAGATTTATTTGCTTATTTATTTATTTTAAATAATTCTTTAATTTTATTATTATTATTAAATTTGCTACAGGGCACATGTGCTCACTAGAGAAAGATAAGAGAGAGGAAAGAAGAGCGCGTGCAAGAGAATAAACCACCAGGTATGGGACTCAAACCATGGTCAGCCATGTGGGAGTCCAGAGCCTCAACTCTACTACATCACCTGCTGGTCTCATATTTGTTTATTTATTTATTTATTTATTTTCTATAGGGTGTGCTCTTCAGAAAGAGACAGAGAGACGAGGGAGAGAAAGTGAGATTTGAGCTCTTGGGCCTGGGACTTAAACTATGGTTGACCATGTGGGAGTCCAGTGCCCCAACCCATCACGCTACCTGCTGGTCCCCAAACTTCTCTTTTTCTAGAGGTCCCTAAATTCTCTTTTTACTCACGTTTACAACTTTATCCTGTGTCCCAGGGCATGTTTCTAGCCTAGTATTTCACATAAGGCAGCTCAGCTCCCCTGTCTGATCTCAGGAATGGGGGGAGGAACAAGAACATTCCGTCTATAGCACCCCCTCCTGGGAAGAAACATCTGCAAAGACTCTGTTGCCAAATAAGATTACATTCACACAGTCACACCGCAGTCCCTTCTCCATGTCTCCCTCCTGTTGGGAGTTAGGGCACACACACACATGCACCTGGCATGTTTTTCAAGCTGTCTTGGCTGGAATTTGAACTACACAGTTGGCCACGTGGAATTCGGCTTCCTTAACCCTAGTCCACTGAGCCGATCTGACAAAGAAATATTAACACTGAACGCTCGCTGGGAAGAGATTGACCTAACTGAAGTGAGTTGAGATACCATGAACTGGAAGAGGGGGTGAGTCTCATGAGGAAGATTAAACTGTTGATGGAAAATCAACAGGTAACACTTAAAAAAATATTTCATTTTATTTATTATTATTATTGTTTTAATTTGCTATAGGGCATGTGTACTCACCAGACACACACACACACATACACACACACAGAGAGAGAGAGAGAGAGAGAGAGAGAGAGAAAGTAAGAAAGCAAGTTGCCAGGTCTGGGACTCAAACCATGGTCCACCATGTGGGAGTCCAGCACATGGATCCCCATGCCACCTGCTGGCCCAAAGTTATATTTTTATTTGTATCTGAGTAGTGCGGAGGTCAGAATTGCCATATTACTGTACATCTGGTTGGTTGCTACTCCCAAAGAAAGCAAAAGAAACATATACTAAGAAATCGGTAAAACCAAAACATCACAAACAAAAATAATAGTTAGGGGAGCAAAGGCTAGGGAAGGAAGAGGCCCAGCCAGAGTAGCCCTTTGACATTGGGCCCCTTGACATAAAATCTCATTTTATTGTCCCTGTCTCTCTATCTCTCTCTGAAGAGAGAGAGATAACAAAATCCTAAAATAAATAAATAAACAAATATGAGACCAGCAGGTAATGTGGTAGTTGAGGTTCTGGACTCCCACATGGCTGACCATGGTTTGAGTCCCAGGCCTGGTGGCTTGCTCTCTCTCTCTTGCTCTTCCTCCCTCTCTCTGTCTCTCTCTAGTGAGCATGTGTACCCTGTAACAAATTAAAATTTCAGGCCACCAGAGTAGCCCTTTGACATTGTTCTTTATCAGGCTCAAGCCACTTGAGAGGCCTAAGTTCATTCCTTGGCCTACCCTAAAAGCTGGATTTGGTGGGCTGTGTCTGTTGTCCCAGCAACTCAGGAGGCTGAAGCAGGAGGAATGTTACAGATTGAGGCCCTGTCTTTTATTATTATTATTTTAAAAAGAATTATTTATTTATTTATTTTCATTTGTTATTATTATTTTTTAATTTGAGTAGAGAGAGACAGAGAGAAAGAGAAAGGGAAAGCAAGAAAGGAAGCCACTAGATCCAGGATTTGAACTGCGGTCGCCCATATGGAAATCCAGTGCCTTTAACCACCACATCACCTGCCAGCCCCTTTTTATTATTTCTTTTAAAAGGAGGAAAAAAAGAATAGAGGAAAAAGAGAAGTAAATGATTATACCAGAAAACTAAGTGTAAGAGGAACCATGAGAATGTATCAAAAAAGTTTTTGAGTTTTTTTCTTGACAAACAAACAAAAAAAGAGACAGATAAAAAAGTTATAAGGACTTTATTATTGAGTAAAAGGAAGCATACCAAATTGCCAAAAGATTTAAAATATACTGTGTGTGAGAGAACTGTGCCCTAAAAGGCATTTATATTTGTTTGAGAAACAGAGACCATCCTGACACACGATTTTTGTAATAGGAATTCTACAGGAAATTCAAGGACTTTGTTTTATGTAGCATCTTTTGTATGTAAGCTTACTACATTTAATCTTTTTTTAAAGAATTATTTTATTTAACCATATATTTATTTATTTGTTTATTTCAATTTTACCAGAGAGGGACAGAGCAAGAGGAAAAGAGAGAAAGAAAGTGAGAGAGCAAGCCACCAGGTCCGGGACTTGAACTGTGGTCAGCCATGTGGGAGTCCAGCACCCTTAACCACCACACCACCTGCCAGCCCCACTACATCTAATCTGAAACTAAGGATATGATGTCAGTTTCAGTTTCTGAAGGCTTTTGTGTGAAAAACTGGAATAATACAATCCAGGAATATAACTTCCTTGGGGAAAACAACAACTTAAGAGAATCTAGACATTGTACTGTCTAATATGGTAGCCACTAGGCATATCAGGTTATTTAAATTTATATTTGAATTAAGCAAACTGAAATGAAAAATTCAATTCCTTTGTCACCCTAGCCACGTTTTAATTGCTCAGTGACCACTTGAGGCTGGCGGACACTGTGTTGGACCATGACGTGAATTTCTACACAGAAAGTTCTGTTGGACAGATCCAGGACGTATGAATGAGTCTCCTTCAGGTAAGCATTTTTGTTTTTTTTTTTTAAGAGAGGTGTCATATGATGTGTGTGCTCGCTGGAGAGAAAGATTGAGGTAGTGAGAGGGAAAGTGAGAAATGACCCTCCACGGGGAGATGGCCACACTGCAATCACTTCTTGTCCATTCTCCTCCCAGGACCTTTGGCACACACAAGCACATGCCTGGCATGATTTTTCAAGCCACCAGGTCTCGGACTCAAACCACAGTTGACCATGTGGAGTCCAGTGAAGTAACTGCTATGCCATCTGCTGGCCCAGGGAAGAATTGTTTTAAAAGACCTGGCTACGGGACCAGCAGATGGCATAGTGGTTATGTTGCTGAACTCCCACATGGCAAACTGCAGTTCGAGTTCCGGACCCAGAGGCTTGAAAATCATGCCCGACGTGTGTGTGTGTGTGTGTGTGTGTGTGTGTGTGTGCCAAAAATCCTGAGAGGAGATGGAGGAGAAGGGATTGCTGCCTGGCCATTCTACTTGAGGCTGATTTCTCATTTTCTGTCTCTCTCTCTCTCTCCAGCAATTCTACATGTCCTATATCTTAAAAAAAAACAAAAACAAAAACAAAAAAACACCTGGTTTCAGTGACACAGTGGTAGCACAAGTTTTGCAATGCTGAAAGCCATATAGAAGATTACAGTTCAGGGTTTGACTCCTGTGTCAGCTTGCATGCAGGGCATGACTGCATGTCCACAGGCCCATGAGTCTGCCTGGGCAAAAGACTGGGGAGTTGAGGGACGGGGATTGTGGCATGAAACTCTGGGACCAGCAGTTGGCATAATGGCTATGTAGCTGGACTCCCATGTAGCTGACTGCGGTTTGAGTCCCAGACCTGGTGGCTTAAACTCACACCAGGCGTGTGTGCATGCGTGCCCAAGATCCTGAGAGGAGAATGGAGAAGAAGGGATTGTGGCGTGGCCATCCCCCTGGGGGGTGATTTCTCGCTTTCTGTCTCCCTGTCTATCTAGCCATCGCACATGCCCTGTGGCAAAAACCTCTCAAAAAATAAAAAAATAAAAAAGAAACCCTGTTGATGATGCTTGTCTCTCTTTTTGTCTCCATCTCATAAAATAAATAAACTTAAAAAATTGTTGTGCAAATAATCCTATATGAAGATGGTTTGTGAAAAGCATGTTAAGATATGAAGCTTTAGGGGCCCACAAGTGGCGTGGTGATTAATGACTCCCACATGGCCGACATTAGGCCTTATAGCTTGAAAATCGCCCCAGCGATGTGTCCAAAATCCTGAGAGGAGAATGGAGAAGGGATTGCCATGTGGCCATTCCCTCTAGGGGGTGATTTCTCACTTTCTCTCTGTTTCTCTCCAGCAAGCACTTGTGCCCTATGGCAAAAACCATAAAAAATAAATAGATAAAGAAACTTTAGATAAACTCAGAAAAAAATATATTTAAAGCTACTTTTACATTTATTTATGTATTTATTTGTTGTGATTTTCAAGCTGCCTGGTCCTGGACTTGAACCATGGTTAGTCATGTGGGAATCCAGGGCCTTAACCACTGTTGTACCTGCTGGCTCATTCAGAAAGTATTTTAAAGAGGGTCCAGCAGTTAGCGTAATGACTATGTCGCTGGACTCCCACGTAGTTGACCGCGGTTTGTGTCCCGAACCCGGTGGCTTAAACTCACGCCAGGCATATGTGTGTGCGTGCCCAAGGTCCTGAGAGGAGAATGGAGAAGGGATTGCGGCGTGGCCATTTCCCCTGGGGGGTGATTTCTTGCTTTCTGTCTCTCTGTCTCTCTGTCTGTCTGGTGAGCACACGTGCCCTATAGCAAAAAAACCTCTCCAAAAAAAAAAAAAAGAGAGAAAGTATTTTAAAGAAATTTTGAAAGATAAATTTAGTATTTGAATAATGAGAAGCATGTTAAGATACAAGGCTTTAGATAAACTCAGAAAATATTTTAAAGGGCTTTTAAAAGATAAATATAGTTTTTGAATAATGATTTTACATCGGATACTAAATAAACTTTAAATAAAACGTTAAAATAAGACCTTCATTTTACTTAACACCATATGCAAAAATTAACTCAAGACAAATTAGAATTTAAATGTAAGAGCTGGAACTATAAAGCCTTTAGAAAGAAGCATAAGCAAGATCTTCATGACTGAGCTTGGCAGTGACTTCTTGGATGTGACACCAAAAATATAGGCAATAAAAGAAGAAATGGATACATCGGACTTTTCAAAATTAAAACTTTTGGGGCTCAGCAGGTGGTGTGGTGGTTAAAGGTGCTGGACTCCCACATGGCCCCAGTTCAAGTCCTGGACCTGGCTCTCTTTCTCACTTTCTCTCTCCAATCAAACTGGAAAATAATAATAAAGTTAAGTAAAATAATTCTTTAAAAAATTAAAATTTTTGTGTATCAAAGAACATTATCAATAGAGTGAAAAGTAAACCCACCGGAAGGGAGAAAATATTTGTAAATCACATATCTGATAAGATATTAATTGATATCTATAACATATTAAGAAAACTCCTGGGGCCAGCAGATGGTGTAGTAGGTAGGTTGATGAACTCCCACATGGCCCACCGGGGTTCAAGTCTCAGACCCTGTGGCTTGAAAATCACACTGGGCACATGTGCTTGCATGCCCAAGATCAGGGAGAAGAATGGAGGAGAAAGGATTATGGTGTGACCATGCCCCCTGGGGAGTGATTTCTCATTGTCCCTTTCACTGTGTCTGTCTCCCCCACCCCACCCCAGCTCAGAGCCCTATGCAAAAATCTCTTAAAAACACACACACACACACACACACACACACACACACAAACCTCTCCTAAGACTCAGCAACAAAAAAAGCAAACAACTCAGTTCAAAGGTGGCAAAGGACTTGAATAGAGGTTTCTCTACAGATCTATATATAGCCAATAAGCACAGGGAAAGCACTAATCATTAGGAAATGCATATCAAAACCACAATGAGGTACTTCTTATCTATTTGGTTGGCTATTGTCAAAAAAAATCAAGAAGATAACAAGCGTTGGTGAGGATGTGGAGAGATTGAACATTGTGTATTGTAGATAAGAAAATAAAATTGTGCAGCTGCTGTGGAAAACAGTATGGTGGTTCTCAAAGAATTAAATATAGAAACACCATGTGACCCAGCAATCCTACATCTGGGCATATACCCAAAAGAACTGAAAGCACAAACTCAAATAGATATTTGCACACCTTTTTTTTTTTTTTTTTGCCATAGGACACAGGCACTCCCTGAAAAGAAAGACACAGAAAGGGAAAGTGAGAAATCACTGCCCAGGAGGAATATCCACTCTGCAATCCCTTCTCTTCTCGGGATTTGGGGCATGCATACACAGGCCCTGTGTGATTTTCAAGCTGCCGGGTCTGGGACTGGAACAGCAGTCAGCCATGTGGGACTCCAGCATCTTACCCACCACGCCACCTGCCAGCCCCAGCACTTTCCTTATTAATGAAGAACTAAAGAGTCAACATCTGAACATTCTTAAGCCAAAGCTAATTTTCATATGCTCGCTAAAAAAATGTAAAATGCATCATGTTTGTTGTCTCATTGGAGCAAATTAGAACAGAACTGGGACCACTATCAGGGACTGTGGGCCGTAGGACAGGAGACGTGTTTATCAGAATGACTGAAGCTGCATAACTTTGTCCATGAAACAAAAGATATATTTATCCTGAAAAGTGTTTCTAGGACAGTTTTAATGTACCACAGAAACAGGAGTTTCAGGCATGTAGTTCTGTTAAAATGGTCCTAAGTCTTCTAAGTCTCCAAAAGGGAATTTGGAGTCAAACACGCTGGAGCCCCAAGTTTTCTGTGTTGTCAAGGCAACCAGAGCCTTCTTTCTTGGTAACTTGAACCTTCCAAACCAGCATCAGAGGCTCCTCACACATTAGCCAATCAGCCACCTGCCACTGAGTTAGACAGTCTTTTGGGAGGTTGAGTATGTTTTAAATTTAAATTTAAATTTAAATTAATTAATTAATTAATGTTTTTGCCATTTGGCACATGAGCTTACTGGAGAGAGGCAAAGAGAGGAAAGTGAGAACTCACCCCCTGGGGGGATGGTCAGGCAGTAATCCCATCTCCTCCATTCTCCAGGGATTCTGGGCATGCGCGCACTGGCTCCCAGCTCCCAGTGTGAGTTTCAAGGTGCTGGCTTTAGGACCTAGAACTGCAGTCGAGCATGTGGAAAGCCAGTGCTTTAACCACCACGTCATCTACTGGAACAGGGAGACTGGTATCGTAAAAGAAAAGTTCAGTGGCCGGCAGTGGCATGGTGGTTAAGGGACTGAACTTCCACATGGCCAACCGCAGTTCAAGCCTTGGACCTGGTGGCTTGCTTTCTCTCTTTCCTTGTTTCTCTCTCTGGATAAATTAAACAAACAAATAAACAAACAAACAAATAAATACAATTGAGGCCAGCAGGTGGCATGTTGGTTGGGGTGCTGGATTCCCACACGGTTGATCATGGTTCAAGTCTCAGACCTGGTGACTTGCTTTTTCAGCTTCCCTTTCATTGTCTCTGATAAATAATTTTAAAAAATGAATAAAATGAAATAAAACATTTTTTTAAAAAGTAAAACAAACAAAAAATATTTTAAGAAAAATGAGTCCAGGTTTTACTCTTCCTCCTCTTTCCTTAACCTTCTTCTTCAAAAAAAATTTTTTTGAGAGATTTTTCACTAGAGGGTACATGTACTGTGTGTGAGTTTTAAGCCACTAGGTGTGGGGTGTGGGACTCGAACTGTGGTTGACTAAATGGAAGTACAGTGATGTAACCATTATGCCATCTGCTGGTCCCTCAGCCTTCTTCAATGTAAAGGGAAAACGTCATGTTCACTTTCATAAAGTTACACAACTGAGTTATGTCTTTAAACCCGACTGTTGCAGACACTCACCCAGGTTACGAGGCAATCACTGAGCATGTAATTCCCCTTTTCCCTGAAATGACATGGAAACATGTGGGCGTACTGTCCTGACTTTCTCCCAACTGTTGTCGAATTGACATAATATCAAGCCAGGCTACATAGATTATACCCGAAAGTTCAGACTCCATTTTTGTCTTGCACCTCAAGAGAGTTCAGACCGAAATGTAGACGGAAGCATTTACTAAGTGAACACATTTATGAAGCGCTCTCAATGTCCAGGGACTCTGCTTGCTGCTGCCTGAGATGTGGGAGTGAAGACCACTCAGTCCTGGTGCACAGGGTTTTACAGACTACGGTGCGGGTGCAGGGGGTTGTCTAAGACAAAAACACAATTGAGAAAGGTAGAATGTAACCAGGTCTGGGACCCGCAGATGGCAAGATGGTTACATTGCTCCCACGTAGTCAGTCGCAGTTCGAGTGGGTTAAAAAGCTCACACCAGGCACGTGTGCATGCATGCCCAAGATCCCGAGAGGAGAATGGAGGAGAAGGGATTGTGTCATGGTCATGCCCCCAGGGGGTGATTTCTTGCTTTCTGTCTCTCTGTCTCTCTCTGTCTCTCTGGTGAGTACACATGCCCATCAGCAAAAAAATCTCTTAAAAAAAAAAAAAAGTGGGGACCAGCAGGTAGTGTGGTAGCTAAAAGTCACTGGACACTCCCACATGGCTGACCATGGTTCGAGTCCTGGACCTGGTGACTTGCTCTCTCACCACCCCTGCCCCACACTGTGTCTCCCTCTGTCAAATTAAAAAAAAAAAAAGAATAAATAAAATAAAATTAAAAAAAGTAACTAGGGTGATCAGGGCAGTAGAGAGAGCTGAGGAAAAGTCTGCAGGATCTCCCAGGATGATCTAATGTCAGTTAGAGGGTAGGTGCCAAGAAAGCGTTGTGGAAGATGTGGTATTTGAAAGAGGCGTTGATAAGGTTTTGACAACGAATATCTTTTGAGGAGGGTATTCAAGGTGAAGGGTAGACAGTGCTCCACAAAACAGAAAAGTTTGAGGGTTGTAAGTGGTTAGGATAAAGTGTTAGGGCTTAGGTGCCTGGCGGTGTGGGTTTAAATTCTAGTTCTACCAAATTCTACTCTCTGACCTTGGGCAAGTCACTAAGTTAAGACTCAGTCCTCTATCTCTAATGGGTTTAATAATACTACAGTGGGGCCAGCAGGTGGTGTGGTGGGTAAGGTGGTGGACTCCCACATGGCTGATGGTGGTTCGAGTCCCCGACCTGGTGGTTCAAAAATCATGCTGGGCATGTGTGTGTGTGCCCAGAATCTCAGGAGGAGATTGAAGAGGGAGGGATTGCAGCATGGCTGTCCCCTCTGGCAGGGTGATTTCTCACTTTCCTTCTCACTGTCTCTTTCTCTGATAGCACATGCCCTTGGGCAAAAACAAACAAACAAAAACAAAAAACAACAAAACTTCTAAAAATTGCATCTTTCCTATGTACATGTTCCTCATACTTTATAATTTTTTAAAATGTTTTTTTGTCATAGGGCACATGCACTTGCTGGGGTTAGCGAGAAGGAAAGTGAGAAACCACCCCAAAGGGAGCTGACCACACCACAATCCCTTCTCCATTCTCTTCCTGGGATTTTGGGCATGCACGCACATGTGCCCAGTGTGATTTTCAAGCTGCCAGGTCCAGGACTCCCTCCTCAGTCTACCCTGTGGGAGTCCAGAGATTTAATCACCATACCACCTGTTGACCCCTTCCTGTACAGTCTTTGTCGTTGTTTCTTAGAGATTTTTGCTATAGGGCATGTGAGCTCACTGGAGAGAGCAAGACAGAGAGTGAGAAATCAACCCGACAGACGGGATATCCGGCCATGCTGCAATCCCTTCTTCTTCAGTCTCCACTTGGGGTCCTAGGCGTATACACACACACATACACACATGCACCCGGCGTGAGTTTCAAGTCCCGTGTCGCGGTCAGTTATGCGGCAGTCCAGCAACGTAACCATTATGCCATCTGCTGGTCCCTCCTTCCTGTATACTTTACCTAGTCCCTCGGTTACTTACGATACCTAATGCAAAGTCAATGATACGGGGAACCAGCAGTTAGCGTAATGGCTATGTCGCTGGACTCCCACGTAGTCGACCGCGGTTTGCGTCCCAGACCCGGTGGCGTAAAACTCACGCCGGGCGCGTGTGCGTGCATGCCCAAGATCCCGAGAGGAGAATGGAGGAGAAGGGATTGCGGTGTGGCCATCCCCCCTGGGGGTTGATTTCTCGTTTTCTGTCTCTCTGTCTCTCTCTGTCTGTCTGGCGAGTGCACGCGCCCTATAGCAAAAAATCTCTCCCCCCCAAAAAAAGAATGAAAAAGTCAATGGTATGTACGTTGTTATTATATTATTTATTTAGGGATAAAGACTAAAGAAGAAAGCCTGCAGGTGCTGAGTGCGGTGCGGCCATCCCAGGCCTCTCTACACAGCCCAGCAACAACGGGCACCCCGGGTCTGTAGTGAGCGTCGAGGATGAGAGCTGGAGGCTGGAGAGCCAGCTGTACCTGTTTTTTGGGTAGTTGACAGAATCACATGATTTAAGATGTGTGAAACTCCTGGCACTATTCCTAACTTACAGTAAATGCTTTAAAAGTGCTAGCTGTTTTTTTTTGTTGTTGTTGATAGTGAAGTTTAACAGGAAGTAGTGTGCTTATGAGACTGAGAGAGTTTGGGCTTCATTTTATGGGCTAAAACATCAGAGTTAAGTTTATATTTAACTTCATTGATAGAGGAGGAATCTTCAAAATTAAAAAATATTTAGGTTTGTGCCATACGGTGTATGCATTTGCCAGAGACAGACAGAGAGACAGAGACAGTGAGAGGGAAAGTGAGAAGTCACCCTCTGGGAGGGGGTGGTGGCCACGCCTCTATCCCTTCTCCTTCGTTCTCCTCATGGGATTCTGGGCACGCACACACACATGCCCAGCATGAATTTCAAGTGGTTGCCTGGAAATCCAATGCCTTAAACACCATGCCACCTTCTGGCCCCAATTTTTTTTTTTTTTTTAAGCTAAGTAACAGGGGGCTAGCAGATGGCGTAGTAGTTATGTTGCTGGACTTCCACATGGCTGACCACTGTTTAAGTCCTGGACCGGTGTCTTGAAAGTCACGCTGGATACATGTGCACGTATGCCCAAGCCCAGGAGGAGTATGGAGGAGAAGGGATTGTGGTGTGGCCATCTCCCCTGGGGGAGGGGGGATGATTTCTCACTTTCCCTTTCCAGTGAGTACATGCCCCTGTCCCCTTCCGGGAGTACATGTGCCCTAAGGCAAAAACTTCTTAAAAAAAAAAAAAAAAAGCTAGGTAACAAGGGCCAGGAGGTGGCATGACGGTTAAGGGGCTGGACTTCCACATGATCGACCACGGTTCGAGTCCCAGATCCAGCTGCTTGAAAATCATGCTGGGCATGTGAAGTGTGTGTGTCCAAAATCCTAAGAGTAGAATGGAGGAGAAGGGATTGCAGCGTGGCCATCCTTCCGGGGTTGGGGGGAGGATTTCTCACTTTCCTTCTCTCTATTTCTCTCTAGCAATCACACGCACCCTATGGCAAAAGCTTAAAAAAAAAAGAAAAGAAAGAAGTCCTGAATGCTAATCTGGTAGAGGCGAAAAGAAAATCGACCAGAAGAACAAGAACCTCTATGTTATTATATACATGAAAACTGCGGGGATATGAACGTGAAGCCAGAGGCCTTGAACCCTTCTTGACCAAAAAGGACTACAAGGCTGTGCCATATATCATTTTAAAAAAAGTCATTTGTTTTCCAGTTTGTGTTGTGTTCTGGGAGATTTGACTGATGGCCTGTATTTCAGGGAGCACGAATGAGCTCCACGTCTCCGAGGAGACAGGTATGTCGTAAATCAACACCTGACGTAGCAAGTGCTTTTTCTGCCTCCACGTGGCTTGATCCCCAGTTATAAGCGACAATAAGGGAAATATAAACATGTATGGTAAATAACCATACGGGCATATATCTATTGATATATATGTATTTAACAGCTAGCAGTCTGTAAGAATTTTATTGAATGGAAATGTTTAGTTTGCATCCTCGGTTCCTGGATGCTGGTTAAGCAGCTCTGAATCACTGAGTCCACTTCGCATTCACTGTTGGCAGAATCACCACTGAGTTTCAAAAACATTCACTTTTCCGGTTCTTTTGACTCTCAGGTGTGTTTTTGTGACTGACTGATGGCCGTTCTTTGATCTCCATGGGTCCTCTCCTTTGTCTCTGTCTGAGGCCTCGGGGTTGCTTCTCTCTCACCAAGGTTGCTAAGTCTTGTTTTTGCCTGTTCCTGAGGAAGCTGACTGTTCTGTGTCACTTCTCGCCGGCCGCATGGATGACATTCTGTGTTCTGAAGCTTCCAGGGAGAGGGAGGCTGCATGGCGGTTGCTGGGGGATGGGGATAGGGTGGGGCTGGGGATGTGGCTCCTGTGGAATCCCTTGACCTCTCTGGAGACACTGAAGCTGATCTGGTCTCTGTTTAGGAAGCTAGGGGGACCAGCAGTTGGTGTAATGGCTATGTCACTGGACTCCCATGGAGTCGACTGTGGTTCAAGTCCCGGACCTGGTGGCTTAAACTCACACTGGGTGCATGTGCATGCGTGCCCAAGATCTCCGAGAGGAGAATGGAGGAGAAGGGATTGCGGCATGGCCATCCCCCTGGGAAGGTGATTTCTCGCTTTCTGTCTCTTTGTCTTTCGGGCATGCTCACGAGCCCTATAAAAAAACTTTCCAAAAAAAAAGGAAGCTAGGTTGGCTGTGGTTATCTTGGAGATGGACACTGATATGAGCAGGAGGAGAGAGGAGGTTAAGGGCATGTGGACCCCTAGTAGGGGGGCTGGACGGTGGTGCAGAGGTAACAAAGTGCTGACCCTCGTGGGGCGGTTCCAGGTTCACGTCCAGAGACTTCTCTGAACATGTGGGGTGTGTTCGCAACCATGACTTGGGGCTGGCTAAAGGGGGCATGGATCGCAGTATTAAGATCCTGTTCGAGATGCTACCTCTGTCTCTCTGTCTCTCTTACTCATGGAAGAAAGAAACTTGGAAAAAAAAAAAAAAGAAAAAACAGAGGGAAGAATGTTTCAGGGTCTCAGAATCCAAATCCATCACAACATGGAAAAGACAAATTCATACATTCTCCTTTCAACAGGTAGCACTTTTTTTTTTTTTTTTAAAAAAGAATTATTTTACTTAACTTTATTCGTTCATTCATTCATTCATTTATTCATTTATGTATGTATATATGTATTATGTATTCTGGATGGGAAAACACATTTTGTATGCTGTGATGAAGCTCATTGGAGTCCAGAGTCCTTACCTACCAACCACACCACCTACCAGCCCCATCAACAGGTGGCTCGCTCTGTGTATTTCTAACCCTAGAAACAACTAATTTCCAGATTGTTTAGCATCCTTGGAGATGTGTTTATGTTGGATGTATGTTAGGTTGTGTTAGGTTGGGAGTATCCTTAAATTATAAGCAGTGGGCCAGCAGATGGCATAGTAGTTAAGGCACTAGACTCCCAGATGGCCAACTGCGGTTTGAGTCCCACATCTGGTGGTTTGAAAATCATGTGGGAGGGCTGGTAAGTGGTGTGATGGTTAAGGGTGCTGGACTTCCACATGGTTGACTGCAGTTTGAGTCCCAGACCTGGCGGCTTGCATTCTCACTTTCCCTCTCTCTTTCTCACTGGTCAGATTAAAATAAATGAATAAATAAAGTGAAATAAAAGAACTCTTCTTTAAAAAAGTCATGTGGGGCTCATAAGTGTGTGTGCCTAAAATCTCTAGAGAAATATGGAGAATAGGTTGTGGCGTAACCATCCTCCCTGAGGCATGATTTCCCACTTTGCCTCTCACTGTCTCTGTCTTTCTCCAGCAAGCGCAAATGCCCTATGGCAAAAACCTTTAAAAAAATACATAAGCAGCCAGTATCCAAGAATGCACTTGGTTTGTTTCTTCTGTGTCGGGGGCTCCAAGTCATCAGCAGCCCAATGACACCCTTGTCAATTACCTGTCCTCCTCCTCACCCCTCCCATACCCTTGTCTTCCTGTCCATCAAGCGTGGGTCTACTATCTCACAACTTCCTGCAGAACTCCAGCCCTCTGTCACCCCACACCAACTCTCAGCTCCAAACCACATCTGCTCTCTTGGCAGGCCGAACCCTGAAAACAGTCTTAATGGGGGGTTTCAGTGCTCCCGTGTTCTCCTGCTTCTCTGCGACCACTCCGGCTGCCCGTCGCCATCTCTGGTGGCTCCTCTTGCCTGCCTCCAAGGCCGAGGGCTCATTCCTCAGTGGTCTTTTCTCGCTTCCCACCTTCTCTCTGGAAGCTCTTTTCTAGTCCCTGGGCGTTAGTGACTCCCAAATGCTGGTGGACCTCAACTTGGGGTCCGACCCAGATTCTTCCCTTGAACTTTAGACCAGTATACCCCACTCCCCACCCATCAACTCTCAGATGTCCAATAAGCATCTCAAACGTACTATGTCTAAGACAGAGCTAGAGCTTCTCCCTTACACCCGCTGGCTCCCCAGTTTAATCTTCCTCAGCCAATGGCAACCCAGGTCACACAGTTGCTCAGACCGAGAATCTAGGCATCGTCCTTAAATTTGTGTTTATCTTTCATATTTTGTGTTCAATTGTTGGCTCCGTCTTCAACATGTACCTCGTGCTAGCAGGTGAGTGGTGGTTAAGGTGCTGGATTCCCACATGGCCCCTGTGCAGTTCAAGTCTGTGACCTGGTGGCTTGAAACTCATACCAGGTGCGTGTGTGTGCAGGCCCCAAATCCTGAGGGAACGGTGGACAGGGAACTGTGGCATGACCATCCCCTGTGGGGGGTGATTTCTTACTTTCCCCCTCTCTCTCTCTTTCAGGCAAGCAAAGGTAACCCTAGAGCAAAAACAAACTCACACCTCAAATATGACCACTGTCACTTCCTCTAAGCCCACCGTTCCAGCCTGAGCTAGAAACCTCCCTGAGCTACCGCACCTCCCCTGTAGGTCTCTTGCTTCTACTTCTCTCTTTCATAGTCTCTTCTCATATGGAAACTTAAGTGATTGTTTAAAAATGGAAGTCAGACCTTGTCACCCTCCTGCTTGGAACCTGTAAGGGCTGCTCAGAGGGTTGGGATGCAAACCCGAGTTCTGTACCGTGGGTCGCTCCATGGCCTGTTGCAGCTTCTCTCTCTCCTCGTTTCCTTCCGTCCTTCTCCTTGCCATCTCCTGTCCACACT
>NW_006159518.1:1980346-1988484 GCF_000334495.1 Tupaia belangeri chinensis | reverse complement strand
AACTTGGCAAATTCATGTTGCCTCAGGGCCTTTGCTGCCTCGTTCCTCTTCTGGGAATACTCTTTTTCCAGACCTTCAAGTGGCTGCTCAACCGCTCCTGGGCCTCGTTCTATCTAAGATCGCTCCCCTCCTCGACACCACTCTATTTCCTTATTCTCTTTTCCTTTTGTTGCCTGAGGGCACTTGTGCTGGTCAGAAAAGGGGATAGTGACAGAGAAAGGGGAGAGAGGCTGACAGGTGGTGGCTAAGGGCACTGGACTCCCACATAGCCAACTGCAGTTCGGTCCGGGACCTGGTGGCTTGCTTTCTCACTCCCCCCAACCCCCTTCTTGCTCACTCACTCATCCTGTCCCTCTCTGGTCAAGTTAAAATAAATAAAGTTAAATAAAATAAGTCTTTAAAAAATTTAAAAATATATTATTTAAAAAATAAAGAAGAGAGACCAGCACTTGGTGTAATGGCTATGTTGCTGGACTCCCATGTAGTTGACTATGGTTTGAATCTCAGACCTGGTGGCTTAAACTCACGCCAGGCCCATGTGAGTGTGTGCCCAAGATCCCAAGGAGAATGGAGAAGGGATTGCGGTGTGGCCATTCCCCCGGGGAGGTGTTTTCTGGCTTTCTGTCTCTCTGTCTCTCTTTGTCTTTCTGGTGAGTGCACGTGTCCTATAACAAAAACCTCTCCAAAGTAAAGAAAGAAAGAAAGAAAAAAGAAAAAAAGAGAGGTGAAGAAAGGACTCTCTTGAATGGGGTATAGTCACATTACAATAATTTTTCCTTCATTTCTTCATCCTGTCGGGATCCTGGGCATGCACACACACGCACCTGTTGTGTTTTTCAAGCCCCCAGAGCTGAGGTTTGAACCATGACAGACCGTGTGGAATCTGGTTTCCTTTTTTTCTTTTTTTTGGGGGAGAGGTTTTCCGCTATAGGGCACGAGCGCTTGCCAGAAAGACAGAGGGAGACAGAGAGACAGAAAGCGAGAAATCACCCCCCAGGGAGGATGGTCACACCGCAATCCCTTCTCCTCCATTCTACTCTTGGGATCTTGGGTACGCACACGCGCCTGGCATGAGTTTAAGCCACTGGGTCCAGGACTTAAACCGGGGCCGACTGGGAGTCCAGTGACATAGCCATTACGCTAACTTCTGGTCCCTGAAATCTGGTTTCCTCAGCACCGAGTTTAATTGCTGCACTGTGGGGCTGGCCGCTCTTTTATTTTCCCTTACAGCAAATATTTGTTGTCTCTTCACCTTGAAAGTGAGTTTCAGGAAAGCAACACCCTTGCCTCCCTGGCCGGTCACTGCACCCCCTAAGCCAAAGTCCTTGCTTGCATTGCGGATTCCCAGTGAAAACAAATGCGGGGATAAAGCAACAACATCCTCTGCCAGCCGGCCAGTGGCCAGTCGTGCATTACTGAGAAGCAACTGATTTTCTTTTGTTCAATTACTCTTCCTTTGTTTGGACCAAAAACAAAAAGTAAAGCAAAACTTGGGGCCGGGGTAGTGTGGTGGCTGGACTCCCACATGGTTGACCACGGTTCGAGTCCTGACTTGGCAACTTGCTTTCTCACTTTCTCTCTCTCTGTCTCTCTGCTTCTCTCTGAGAAGCACATGTGCCCTGTAGAAAATTAAAATAATAATAATAGATAAATAAAATAAAATAAAATAAATAATTATTTTTTAAAAAACTAAGGCAAAACTAAAAACAGGTTGTAGTTGAATTGATTGATTAAAAACAAAAACCCAAATTGGGCCCAGTCTCTGTGACTTAGTAGTATGCCAGGCTGCGGTGTGCTGGAAGCCACATGGTGACCTCAGTTTGAATCCTCAGCCTAGCTGGCCTGAAACAAGCCTGGTGTGTGTGAATGCCCAAGATTCACCAACCTGGAGGAATGGAATTGCATGATAAAACCTGGTGAAAGGTGTCTCTCGCCCTCTTCCTCTCTCTCCTGTGTACATGCACACATGTTCTATCAGGAATAAATAAAACAAAAGAAAATAAATCAGTTTGGGGGACCAACAGGTGGTGAGGTAGTTAAAAGTGCTGGACTCTCATGTGGCCGACCGTGATTCGAGTTCTGGACCTGCCTTCTCACATTCCCTCTCTCTCTGTATCTTTGTTTCTCTCTGGTCAAATTCAAATAATAATAATAAAAAGAGTGGTTAGTTTTAGGGATGCAATCCCTTCTCTTCCATTCTCCTCTCGGGATCCTGGGCATGCACGCACACGCACCCAGCGTGAGTTTTAAGCCACTGGGTCTGGGACACGAACCGCGGTCGACTACTTGGGAGTCCAGCAACATAGCCATTATGCTAACTGCTGGTCCCTACTTTTGTTTCTTAACAGTAGTGATTGTTGGTTTCCACTTTCCAGATGACCTTAAACTTAAAATTCAAATGGAGGGACCAGCAGTTAGTGTAATGGCTATGTCGCTGGACTCCCATGTAGTAGACCGTGGTTCACGTCTCGGACCCGGTTGCTTAAAACTCACTCCGGGTGCATGTGCGTGCGTGCCCAAGATCCCGAGAGGAGAATGGAGGAGAAAGGATTTCGGCATGGCCATCCCCCCTGGGGGGGATGATTTCTCGCTTTCTGTCTCTCTTTCTCTCTCTGGCGAGTGCATGTGCCCTATAGCAGAAATCTCTCCAAAAAAAAAATAAAAAAAAAAAAATCAAATGGAATTGGGACCAGTAGATGGTGTAATGGTTATCTACTGGACTGCCACATGATCAACCATGGTTCAAGTCCCAGACCTGGTAGCTTAAAACTCATGCTGGATATGTGTGCATGCATGCCCAACATCCTGAGAGGAGAATGGAGGAAAAGGTATTGCGGCGTGGCCATCCCCCCTCAGGGGTGATTTATTGCTTTTTGTCTCTCTGTATTTCTGGCGAATGCGTGTGCCCTACATTAAAAAACTCTCTCAGGGGAAAAAAATTCAAATGTAATTGAAGTATTTCTCAATACCAAAGGGATAAGAAGGAGCTCTAAGGAGGTGAGTGTTGACACATTCAGCCTGAAAACCTCATTCTCTTCACAGTAATCTACGTTTTAATAAACCGTCAAAAACTCAGGAGTGCAACATGATATAGAAACTAACATATTTATTCTTTTTTCTAAGCGAACAGTTACTGTATTCAGGTAACGTGTTTTAACATGCATGCTCAGTGCATTTAAAAAAAAAGAGTTATTTAATTAACTTTATTTGTTATTATTATTTTTAATTTTCATGAGAGAGACAGAAAGAGAGAGAGAGAAAGGGAGAATGAGAAAGTAAGCTGCTAGGTCCGGGACTCAAACCACAGTCAGCCATGTGGGAGTCCAGCAACCTTAGCTGCCGTGTTACCTGCTGGTCTCGCTTGGTTCATTTTTATTATTATTAACTTTATTTATTGATTGATTGATTTATTCATTTGAATTTGACCAGAGAAAGAAAGAGAAAGAGAGAGAGAGAGAGTAAGAAAGCTGCCAGGTCTAGGATTCGAACTGCAGTCGGCCATGTGGGAGTGCAACCCTCTTAACCACCATGCTGCCTGTCCCTCCCAACTTGGTTCATTTTGATGGTGACATAATGATGGGTATTATTAGCCCTTTTAGAGAAAGGCAGTTGAGAATGGAGAATTTACGTGTTCCCTGCAGTTTACGGTAAAGAGCGGAACTGATATTCAACCGCTGGCCCGACTCACTCCCAAGGCTCATGTGGCTTCCCACGGGGAAAACTAGTGGGAATTATCAAAAAGCATTTGAATTGGTTTTATGGGCTATCAAAATTCCAATTTAAAAATAAAATGGAATGTTTGCATCTGAAAACGTCACAGCAGGGATCTCAAACCAGAGATGGAATTACCTGATGAACCATGAACTGGAGAAAGAAGGAGAGGTGCTTCATTTTGAAAAATATTGTCTTCCAATTGCATTAGTGGAGGAGCCACCCCAGGCAGGGCACAGGGCTGTGTCGCCGTGTGGGTAGAAGGGAAGTCTCCCGGGCCGAGTCACTCTTGACGAGGTGGGGCTGCCACGTGAGGTCGAGTACACACCAGGCTCCGTGCTGCCCGTGCTGTCCCCATTTTCCATGCAGGTGAACGTGACGTGGTCAAGGTTACCAGCTGGCGTGTCACAGCAATGTGACTGAGGGCCAGGGCCACCTGCTGCTGTCGACGCTTTTATCCACGTGGATGTACACCCTCCTGCTTTCCTGAGAGACACAGAGGAGCATGAAACAGCTGGAAATAAAACCGTGACAAATAACACCACTCAGACTCCACTCATATGGGCTGAAAAAATCCCAGTAGACGGTGAAATTGGGTGGGGTTAATACCGTAATAAACAGTAGTCACAAATTACATGCTTTTTTTCCCTTCCTTTTCTTCTTCTTCTTTTTTTTCCTATAGGACACATGCAGTTGCCAGAAAGAGATAGAGGGAAAGCAAGAAACCTTTCCCCCCCAGGGGATGCCCACCCTGGAATCCCTTCTCCTCCATTCTCCTCTTGGGATTTTGGGGATGCACACACGCCCTCATGAATTTTAAGCTGCTGGATCTGGGACTTGAACCACACAGCTGGCCATGTGGGATCCAGCCACTTTAACCTCCATGCCACCTGCTGGGCCCTTGTTATATGAATTTTTCTTTTTTGAGAGAGATTTTTGTTCTAGGGCACGTGTGCTAGCCAGAGAGAGACAGAGAGATGGAAAGGCAGCAGTCACCCCCTGGGAGATGGCCTTCTCCTGGGAGATGGCCTTCTCCTCTCAGGATTTTGGGCACACATGTACACATGCCTGATGTGAGTTTTAAGCCGCTGGGTCTCGAACCATGGTCAACTATGTGGTAGTCCAGTGATGAAACCGTTATGCCGTCTGCTGGTCTCACTATGCGATTTTTTTTTTTTTTGAGAGGTTTTTTTTTTTTTTTTTTTTCACTATAGGGCGCGTGCGCTCGCCAGACAGAGAGAGACAGAGAGACAGAAAGCGAGAAATCACCCCCCAGGGGGATGGTCACGCCGCAATCCCTTCTCCTCCATTCTCCTCTCAGGATCTTGGGCACGCACGCACACGTGCCCAGTGTGAGTTTTAAGCCACCGGGTCCGGGACGTGAACCGTGGTCGACTACATGGGAGTCCAGCGACATAGCCATTATGCTAACTGCTGGTTCCTTCACTATGTGAATTTTTACCAGACCTGTCTCTCAAGGTGTCCAGAGATAAAAGTGGATAAAAGCCCCCAGTGGTTTTGAATGACCCTAATGATTTATGAATACAGTGCAATATTTTTCGACAAAATAAAATGCTCCTTGGAAAAGCATGTAGTTTTTCTGTGATGTGGAAGATACTTTATAGAGTGTGAAGTCAAATACCTCCAAGAGAAGTATTTCCCTGTACCTGGAGACCACTTCAGTTAACATAGGAAGAAACAACGTTTTTAACACAAATGGATGTTCAGCTCCTTCAAATTAGAAATGTGTCATGTAAAGTTTTTAAAGGAGACTTTAACATTTATTTACATACATACATTGGCATATGGTTTATATATCATGCTTAAACTCCTAAAATCCCTAAAGAGGGAATCAGCTGAATGAGGTGGGGTGGGTGTCCTGAAAAGGACTCCCCAGTCCAACGAGGGAGAATCAATGGGATCAACAAACCATTCGTATGTGGTTTGTTTTTTTTTTCCATATGGCACGTGTTCACCAGAGAAATACAGAGTGAGGGAAAGTGAGAAATCATCCCCTGGGGGGACAGCTATACTGCAATCCCTTCTTATTCATTCTCTTCCTGGGATTTTGGGCATGTACACACAAGTGCCTGGTGAGATTTTCAAGCTGCCAGGTTCAGGACTCGAACTGTAGTCGGCCATGTGGGAGTCCAGTGCCCTTAACCACTGTGCCAATTGCTGGCCTGAAACAAGATATTAGTAGCAACAAAAATTTCTTAAATTTGGAAAAAAAAAATTCTTAAATTTGGGACCAGCAGTTGGTGTAATGGCTATGTCACTGGACTCCCATTATAGCTGACTGCGGTTCGAGTCACAGACCCGGTGGCTTAAACTCACGCTGGGCACATGTGCGTGCATGCCCAAGATCCTGAGAGGAGAATGGAGGAGAAAGAATTGCAGCATGTCCATCCCCCCTGGGGGGTGATTTGTCACTTTCTATCCCTTTGTCTCTCTGTCTTTCTGGTGAGTGTATGTGCCCTATAATAACAACAACAAACACCTCTCCAAATAAAAAAAAACAAAACAAAATAACAATTTCTTAAATCATATTAGCCCAAAGCTGCAGCAACAACAATAACAAAACAATTAAATTGGATTTCATAGAAGAAAATGAGACTTGATGAGTAAAAACAAAACAAATGTAAAACCAAGGCAAAATCTATAATTCAGATGAATCATTCTGATATAAAAATGATGAGAATGAAACAAATCGGTTTCTAATCATTCAACATTTTTTTAAAGAGAATTATTTATTTTGGGACCAGCAGTTGGTGTAATGGCTCTGTCGCTGGACTCCCATGTAGTCGAGTTCAAGCACAGGACAGCATTCAGTAAAGCTTGTCTGTTGTGCCTGTGTTCTTCAACCATCAGCGTGCACACAGGAACTCCAGAACTCACTATCCTCCAGCCCAGCTCTGGCGATGGTCAGTGTGGACGCTTCGGGTCAGTGTGGGATGAAATGAGGGAAGTGAGGAGAAGTCCTAACTTGCTGCGGGGCGCACGCGGGCACTCCGATGTGATTCGTTTCCCCCTTTTGTTGTGGGGTCCGGCTGCATTCGTAGCTGTTCCAGTGCACAGCTCTGCTCCGTAAAGAATCAGTAGGAACTTAATGAGCTGTATTTCCTCCAGTGCCATGGGCTGTGTCAACACAATGCTAAACATTGTGACAATTTTTGACTGAGTTGAGTGAACTGACTGAATGTTTTGAAGTATTGACACAGCAGCTTAAAGAGTGAGAACTGCAGTCAAGCCAGCTATTTGGTATGATGAAAAATGGCAAGTTATTAAAAAAAAAAAAACAACCCAGAGTAGAAAAGTGAAAAGCCACTGGAAGTTGTGAGTAGCCATGGGGCCATTGGAACGCACAAGCTAAAGGACTCTGCTGAGGAAGCAGAGGTGGCAGTGAAAATCAGATGTCTCCAGGTTGCTCAACCAGCAGAGGGAAACTAGACGACCATGCAATTGCACTCTCCGGACCAAAGCTCTCCTTCGTTTATGCCAAAGGTCTACGTGAATAGAAAATGAAAGTTCAGAAATTCTTTTTTTAGTTGAGAGACATTTAAAAAAATTTTAAAAACTTTATTTGTAATGGCTCTGTCGCTGGACTCCCATGTAGTCGAGTTCAAGCACAGGACAGCATTCAGTAAAGCTTGTCTGTTGTGCCTGTGTTCTTCAACCATCAGCGTGCACACAGGAACTCCAGAACTCACTATCCTCCAGCCCAGCTCTGGCGATGGTCAGTGTGGACGCTTCGGGTCAGTGTGGGATGAAATGAGGGAAGTGAGGAGAAGTCCTAACTTGCTGCGGGGCGCACGCGGGCACTCCGATGTGATTCGTTTCCCCCTTTTGTTGTGGGGTCCGGCTGCATTCGTAGCTGTTCCAGTGCACAGCTCTGCTCCGTAAAGAATCAGTAGGAACTTAATGAGCTGTATTTCCTCCAGTGCCATGGGCTGTGTCAACACAATGCTAAACATTGTGACAATTTTTGACTGAGTTGAGTGAACTGACTGAATGTTTTGAAGTATTGACACAGCAGCTTAAAGAGTGAGAACTGCAGTCAAGCCAGCTATTTGGTATGATGAAAAATGGCAAGTTATTAAAAAAAAAAAAACAACCCAGAGTAGAAAAGTGAAAAGCCACTGGAAGTTGTGAGTAGCCATGGGGCCATTGGAACGCACAAGCTAAAGGACTCTGCTGAGGAAGCAGAGGTGGCAGTGAAAATCAGATGTCTCCAGGTTGCTCAACCAGCAGAGGGAAACTAGACGACCATGCAATTGCACTCTCCGGACCAAAGCTCTCCTTCGTTTATGCCAAAGGTCTACGTGAATAGAAAATGAAAGTTCAGAAATTCTTTTTTTAGTTGAGAGACATTTAAAAAAATTTTAAAAACTTTATTTTAATTTGATTAGAGAGGGAGAGAGGGAAAG
>NW_006159518.1:1974492-1980315 GCF_000334495.1 Tupaia belangeri chinensis | reverse complement strand
AGAAAGTGAGAAAGCAACTTGCCAAGTCTGGGACTTGAACCATGGTCAGCCATGTGGGAGTCAGCGCCCTTAGCCACCACCACATCACCTGCAGGCCCCTATTTGAGAGGCATTTTTGCTATAGGGCACCTGCACTTGGGAGAGAGAGAGAGAGAGAGAGACAAAGTGAGAAATCACCTCCTGGGGGGGATCACCATGCTGCAATCCTTCTCTTCCATTCTCCTGTCAGGATCTTGGGCATGCATGCACATGCACCTGGCGTGAATTCTAAGTCACTGGGTCCAGGACTTGAACTGTGGTCGACCATGTGGGAGTCCAGCGACATAGCTACCACGCCATCTCCTGGTCCCTAGAGTTCACGAATTCTTGAGAAGTGGAAGGTGCTGGTTCATCCCTCTGTCCTTTCAATCACTCCCACCTTAGCTCCCTCCTCCAAGCCCTTTGCACAGTGGGGATCATCTGGAGCTGGAGCCGCCCCCCACCCCATGCTGAGTGTGGGAAATCTTTGCAAGGAAAGTTGGGGCAGATTTTGCACTAATTAGAAAATATTTGTCAATTTAATTTCAATTAATTTTGGTAACGATAAAAGGATTTCGTTTCATGTTACAGGCATATGTAACTTGCAAGTTGTTACATGTGTATGTTATATGTAACGCACAATAAGCAACATGCTCATATCATCTCTTTGATATATAGATGTTATGTACCCAGAATCATATGGACTGAGATAATGCTATACACTTACTGTATGTTATATAGTGTATATTTTATAATAATAATAAATGTAGAACAGAGATAGGGAGAAGAGAGAAAATCGAATAATGTTAATCCCTGAAATGTGTTCACTAGCATGAATAATTTATTTATTTATTTATTTATTTATTTTTAAAGTTTTTGCCATAGGGCATGTGTGTTCTCTGGAGAAAGAGAGATAGAAAGCAGGAAAGTGAGAAGTCACCCCCCCCCAAGGGATGGTAAGCCACAGTCCTTCTCTTTCATTGTCCTCTCAGGACTTTGGGTACACACGCACATGTACCCAGTGTGTTTCAAGCCACAGGACTTGAACCGTAGTCGACCAAGCGAGAGTTCACCATGCCATCTGCTGGCCCCTAGCATGGACTATCTTACATAAAAGCAAATACTCTTGATGTAGACTGGCAGGTCCTTTCTCTTTCTTCTGTTTTTTCTTTTTCTTTCTTTCTTTCTCTCTTCTCTTTCTTTTCTTTTTCTTTCTTTCTCTCTCTCTCTTTCTTTCTTTCCTTTTTCTCTTTCTTTTTTCCTTTTTTCCTCCTCCTTTCTTTCTTTCTTTTTCTTTCTCTCTTTCTCTCCCTTTCTTTTTCTCTTCCTTTCTTTTTCTTCCTTTCCTTTTTTTCTTTCTCTCTTTCTAGTTTTTTTTTTCTATAGGATGTATGTACTCATTGGCAAGAGATAGAGATAGAGATAGAGAGAGAGAGAGAGAGAGAGAGAGAGAAAGTAAGAGATGATCCCTCACAAGGAAGATGGCCATTTCATAGGCCGTTTTTTTCTTCACTCTCCTCTCTGGATTTTGGGCACGCACACACACGTCTGGTGTATTTTTCAAGCTGCTGGGCCCAGGTCCTGGACAGCAAAGTTGACCAATAGCAAGGACGTGGGGATCCATCATCTTTTTTTAGAGTTTTTTTGTCTTAGGGTGTGTGCGCTCACCAGAGAGTGAGACACAGAGACAGTGAGAGGGCAAGTGAGAAATCATCCCTCAAGGGGGGTGGCCACGTCACTCTTCCTTATCCTCCATTCTCCTTCTGGGATCTTGAGCATGCACACATATGCACTGGCCTGATTTTTAAGCGATGGGGGTCTGGGTCCAGGACTCGAACTGTGGTTGGCCATGTGGGAGTTCAGTGACGTAACTGCTACGCCATCTGCTGGCCCGGGGATCCATCATCTTAACTTCTGTGCCACCTGCTGGCCCACCTACTTTTTTCTTTTTCTTTTAATTTTTAAAACTTTATTTATGTCTTCCTCAAGAGAGAAAGAGAGAGAGAGAGAGAGAAAGAGAGAGAGAGAAAGAGAGGGAGAGAGAGAGAACATCTATAAAAGGCTCTGACTCCATGGTTCACCCCAGTCTTCAGCCAGTCCTAGGTCCTGGGGACGTGTGTGCCCACTGCTCTCTGGGAGCTCTCCAGACTCGAACTGGGAAATTTTCCAAGTGGGAATTGCTGCACAGAGAGTCACGTTTTATTATTGCACCACCCTCTAGCCCCTTGGCAGGTCATTCCTGAAAGGTTCTTACCTAAGCATGAGTGAGGACTTCTGAGCTTCAAGTCCCATGAGGGACTGAAGGAAGCAATGCTACAATTAGTGTCCATCAGCACGGTAACTCCTAGGCTGTGGACTCTTCCCTACCAAACGACCTTCAGCAATTGCCAACGTGACTGATACAGCAAACATTTAACCCAACAGATTTTTAATTTTGTGAGAGTTTTTTTTTTTTTGCTATAGGCTGTGTGCACTTGCCAGAAAGACAGAGAGAGACAGAAAGTGAGAAATCACCCCCCATCTGGGGCGGGGGCGGGGTGTGTTTGGCCATAGCATCACTTCTCTGTTCTCCTCTTGGGATTTTGGGCACACATGCTCAGGTGCCTGACATGCGTTTTAAGCCACTGGGTCCAGGACTTGAACAGTAATCAACCATGTGGGAGTCCAACAAACTAACCATTATGCCACCTGCTGGTCCCATCCCAACAAATTTTTACCTCAACAGAAGGACTCAGGCAGGGTTTTGAAGCTGACATAACTGAGTTTGTCATTTCTATGTACAAACAGACCACAGGGAGTTGGCTTTTCTCATCAGGGAAGCAAGATTTATTTTTATTTTTAAAAAGTTTTGATTTTTAAAAAATAATTGTTTCATTTAACTTATGTATTTATTTTACTTACTTAAATTTGACCAGAGAGGTACAGAGTGAGAGAGAGAGAAAGAAAGTGCCAGGTCTGAGACTCAAACCAAGGATGGTCATGTGGTTAGTCCAGTGCCCTTAACCACCATGCCACCTGCCAGCCCTAGGAAGCAAGACTTAAGCAGGAGCCAATCCAGGTAGGACTGGAGGAAGGGTTGTCTGTGCACATCAGTCAGCTCAAGGAAATAACTACTTCATTCTAGGATTTTTCCTTCCCTGTGCGATGTTGAGAAGATCACTGTGTGCAAACGTAGATTTGAGACTTTTCTTTCCACTGGTAGCTTTATTCCTACAAAATCCTTGGCACATAGCTTGTGTGAAAGAAAACCTGATGAGGTTAGGGATGATGTGTTTTCCCCTAATAAAATATATTTATATATATATATATTTAATTCCATATGTTATTATTATTGTTATTTTTAACTTGACCAGAGGAAGACAGAGAGAGAGAAAGGTAAAGTGAGAAAGCAAGACACCAGGTACAGGACTCGAACCGTGGTTGGCCATGTGGGAATTCAGTGCCTCTAACCACCACACCAACTGCCGGCCTCCCCCATGATTTTTATTTTTTTTTTAAGAATTATTTAATTTTATTTATTCATTCATTTATTTTAATTTGACCAGAGAGAAACATACAGAGAGAGACAGAAAAGGGGAAAGTGAGAAAGCAAGCCACCAGGTCTGGGACTGGAACTGTGGTTAACCATGTGGGACTGTCCAGTGCCTTAACCACCATGCCACCTGCTGGTCCCATCCCCACGATTTTATAGTGTTTCCAAAGAACCTAGAGGACATGCATGAACCAGTAAGGGCAACCCAGCTAAAGTGAACTCCTGCTGGCGAGGATAGCTGCAAGTGCTGAGGGGCATGATTTTGTAGATCTGCGGTTGTCCTCACCTGCAGGACAGTCGAACAGGTTTCCTGAGGGAAGGAGTGAGAGACAGGAGAAACGGCGCAGCAGCGTTACAACACAGAGACGACGCAGTGTTACAACTCTTCAGGGTTGTCCGTTTATTGTGGGCAGCATGGAGAAAACACAGTATTACAACTCTTCAGGGTCATCTGGAGATGACACAGTGTCACAACTCTTCAGGGTCGTCTGGAGACAACGCAGTGTCACAGCTCTTCAGGGTTGTCCAGAGATTGTGGGCCAGGGATTATGGTTATATACATGTTGGTGGGTGGTGATTTGTTAAATGAAGGATTGTAAAAGGTGGGTTATGATTGGTTGCTTTTATGGACCAATCATGAAGTGCCGGATATGCAAATCTGAAGGATTCTAAGCTCACCAATTTGCTATGGGAAGTGACCAATCAGAGTATGGTTTTGAAGGGGAGCCAGTCATGGCCTTTGGCATTGTGTAATTGTTTGCTGAGAAACCGAAATCTAAGGGTGATATTCGCTGGTGTGCAGGCTTCCACATGCGGTAGCTCATACAGAGCTTGTACGTTTATAAGCATTATTGAGTCGGAAGATAATGACAGTCACATGTTGGGAATCGAATATGACATCTTAACGTATGCTCTTCCTCTGTAAGTCTCAGGGGTCCAATTACTGAAACTTAAAAATGCAGCATTTTAGTGCATGACTATAGAACCAGTGGGAATAATTAACACTGAAAATATTAATCTATTTACAAGCCTTATAACACACTCAGAATATGAGGGGGAAAATGTTGGACAAAGACAATTGTGCAATTTGGCTTTGAAATTTTGATTTTAAAAATATATCTTCCTGCTTAACAATGCCTGTTATGTTACAGTGCCTCGTGTTAATTTTATTTCCATACCTTGGTATAATGAGATAAATGATGTCAAATCCATTATATGCATAATATTGGGCTGAAAAATTCGGTTTTATTAGTTAGGATTTCTTTTTCTACAGGGAACAGAAAGTTCAACTCAAATTATCTTTTTTTTTTGGAGGGGGGGAGAGGTTTTTGTTATAGAGCGCATGTGCTCACCAGAAGGAGAGAGACAGAAAGCGAGAAATCACCCCTCATGGAGTATGGCCACGCCGCAATCCCTTCTCCTCCATTCTCCTCTCGGGATCTTGGGCACACATGCACACGCGCCCGGTGTGAGTTTAAGCCACTGGGTCCGGGACTCGAACCTTGGGAGTCCAGTGACATAGCCAATTACACCAACTGCTGGTCCCTCAAATGATCTTAAATAATAAAACATTTGTTGATGAATGCGATTAGAGATATGGTGGCTTTTAGGGTCAGCTAAACCTTTGGGGGGTGAAGTCCGGCTTGGTCAGGGAAATCCCCTCAGCTGTAGTTTCCTTTTTGTCTTTGTGTTACTCTGTTTACTGTTGCCGTAACAGAACACCTGAGACTGAATAACTTAAGAAAAGAAGTTTAGGGCCTAATGGTTAAGGGAACCAGATCCCATTGGCCGACTGTGGTTAGAATCCCGGCCCTGGTCACTTGAAAAATATGGTGGGGATATGTGCGTATTTCCCCAAGATCCTGATAGAACTGAGAAATGGAGGTGAAGGGATTGTGGCATGACCTTGTTCCATTAGTGGGTGGTTTCTTTTTTTTTCTCTCACTCTGGCTAGAGCATGAGCTCCTTGGCAATTAAAATACTTTTTTTAAAAAGAATTTTGTCATAGAGCATGTGTGCTCTGTGAGACAGAGACAGAAAGAGGGAAAGTTAGAAATCATCTCCCAGGGATGATGGCCACACTGCAATCCCTTCTCCTCCATTTTCCTCTTGGGTTTTTTTGGCACACATGCACATATACCCAGCATGATTTTCAAGTCACTGGGTCCAGGACTCAAACCATGGTTGGCCAAACCATGTGGAAGTCCAGCATCTTAACCACCAAGCCATGTGCTGGTTTCAAATTTTTTTTTTTTTTCGAAAAGAATTATTTC
>NW_006159518.1:1954152-1974447 GCF_000334495.1 Tupaia belangeri chinensis | reverse complement strand
CGCTCTCTCTCTCTCTCTCTCTATTTTTTTTTTTTGGAGAGATTTTTGCTATAGGGCATGTGTGCTTGCCAGCAAGACAGAGAGAGACATCCCTTCTCCTCCATTCTTCTCTTGGGATCTTGGGCACGCACACACACGCACCCAGTGTGAGTTTAAGCCACCGGGTCCAGGACTCAAACTGCAGTCGACCACATGGTAGTCCAGCGAAATAGCCATTATGCCAACTGCTGGTCCTTTATTCAATTTTATTATCCATTTATTTTATTTTAATTTGACCAGAGAGTGGCAGAGTGAGAGAGAGAGAGGGAGAGAGATAGAGAAAAGGAGAAAGCAAGCTGCCAGGTCTAGGATTCAAACCACGGTCGGCCATTTGGGAGTCCAGTGCCTTTAATCACCACACCACGTGCCGGCCCCTATTTAACTTTGTTTTACTATTATTGTTATTTAATTTTGTTATAGGGCATGTGTGCTCACCAGAGAGAGAAAGAGAGAGAGAGAGAGATAAAGTAAGCCATCAGGTCTGGGACGTGAACTTCAGTTGGCTATGTGGGAGTCCAGAGCACCAACTGCCATGCCACCTGCTGGCCTCAAACCAAACAAACAAAAATTTAATTAAAACAAACAAAGAAAAGAGGTTCATAAATCTCATGGTTCTGCAGAAGGGGAAGTAGAGAGCAAGAGTCTCTGGTGGCTTCTGGTGATGGCCTCATGCTGCGTCAATACATGGCCGAGAAGTGGCAGGGGAACGGGTATGTGTGGAAGGAGCCCCACAGGAGCGGCAACCTGGCTTTATAGCAACCTGCTCTCAGGGTAACTGATCCCTTCCCATGGGAGTGAGAACTCACCCACGGCTGTGAGAATGGCACCAATCCACACACGAGGGCAGAGCTCCTGGGACCCAAAGGCCTCTCATCAGGACCCACATCATAGAGTTTCACCTTCCAGCCTTGCTGCAATAAAATCAAGCCCCAACAGGAGTTTTGGTGGAGACAAACCCTCAACCAAATCATAGCAGTGTTGGTCATGCTCTCAGGCTGCAGCCTTCATCCTGACAGAAGTGTCACGCCAGCTCTTGGCTTCACGTCTGTAAGCGGGGGATGCGAGGCAGAGACACGTATCAGAGTGTATTCTGTTGAGAAAAAGAAAAAGAAAAAGGAGGGGAAGGGAAGAAAGAAAAACAGAGAGGAAGAGAAAAATAAGAAAAAAAAAAAGAATGAACCACTTAGCTTAGAGAGATGGCAGTTTGGGCAGGCTGCTATGATTTGAATGTCTCTGTCAAAACTCTTGTTGAGGGACCAGCAGATGGTGTAATGGCTGTCACTGGACTCCCACATAGCCAACTGCAGGTTGAGTCCTGGACCTGCTGGCTTAAAACTCATCCTGGGCATGTGTGTGTGAATGCATGCCCAAGATCCCGAGAGGAGAATGGAGGAGAAGGGATTGCAGCATAGCCTGCTCCCCTGGGAGGGTGACTTCGCACTCTGTCTCTCTGTCTCTTGTTGAAACATGACTGCCATTGTGATGGAATTAAGAGGTGGGGCTGAATAAGAGGGGATTGAATCAGTGAGGGCTCTGCCCTCATGAAGGGGTAATCCATTTGTGGATTAATGGATTAATGGGTTGTTGCAAGAGAGGGTTGTTGAAAAAGCAGCCCTCTCCATGTGATGCCTCCTGCCCCTTACGACACAGCGAGAAAGCCTTCACCAGATGCCAGTGCCATGCCCTGGGACTTCCCAGCCTCCAGAACTAAGAGCTAAATAAACTGCTGTTCCTTATACATTACCCAGCCCATGGTATTCAGTACTAGCAACAGAATATGAAGTAAAGCACAGAGACTGGGATAGCAGTGCAATCATCCCTCTGAATCTAGGCTCTTCCCGTCTTTCTGCATCTCCTCCCTTGACGTTAGGCCTCTGTTCTCACACTGGTTACCTCGAGGTCTCAAGATAACAGCTGGGACTCCAGAACTCACATCTATAGTTCAGGGAGAAGTCCAGTCTGCTCACTTGCATCAGGAGAAAGATGAAGCTTCCTGGAAGCCATACCTGGCTCATGTGCTACCAGCATGTGTTGGGCCCTGAGGTTCCCGAAGCACATGCACACTTCCGGTTGCCTAGCCAATGCCCGTTTTCCTCTCTGTCTAATCAATGGAACCTTGGGTTTTTCAGAAAGGCAGCGTGTTCATTGAAAAAGGTACATCTCCCAAGGCTAAACTTATCAGATTTAGCAAAACTAAGTAAAAAACAGAATACCCAGGACAGAACATACATACCTATACTAAACAATTATTTGTTATTTATCTGAAATTCAAATCTAACAGAAAGCCCTGGGTTTCATCTGGCAATGCTTCTGCAGACTTCCGTAAGGTAGCCTGGCCATGAAGAACACAGTGGCTGGGTGAGGCTTCCCACAGGAGCGGCAACCTGGCTTTATAGCAACCTGCTCTCAGGGTAACTGATCCCTTCCCATGGGAGTGAGAACTCACCCACGGCTGTGAGAATGGCACCAATCCACACACGAGGGCAGAGCTCCTGGGACCCAAAGGCCTCTCATCAGGACCCACATCATAGAGTTTCACCTTCCAGCCTTGCTGCAATAAAATCAAGCCCCAACAGGAGTTTTGGTGGAGACAAACCCTCAACCAAATCATAGCAGTGTTGGTCATGCTCTCAGGCTGCAGCCTTCATCCTGACAGAAGTGTCACGCCAGCTCTTGGCTTCACGTCTGTAAGCGGGGGATGCGAGGCAGAGACACGTATCAGAGTGTATTCTGTTGAGAAAAAGAAAAAGAAAAAGGAGGGGAAGGGAAGAAAGAAAAACAGAGAGGAAGAGAAAAATAAGAAAAAAAAAAAGAATGAACCACTTAGCTTAGAGAGATGGCAGTTTGGGCAGGCTGCTATGATTTGAATGTCTCTGTCAAAACTCTTGTTGAGGGACCAGCAGATGGTGTAATGGCTGTCACTGGACTCCCACATAGCCAACTGCAGGTTGAGTCCTGGACCTGCTGGCTTAAAACTCATCCTTGGCATGTGTGTGTGAATGCATGCCCAAGATCCCGAGAGGAGAATGGAGGAGAAGGGATTGCAGCATAGCCTTCTCCCCTGGGAGGGTGACTTCGCACTCTGTCTCTCTGTCTCTTGTTGAAACATGACTGCCATTGTGATGGAATTAAGAGGTGGGGCTGAATAAGAGGGGATTGAATCAGTGAGGGCTCTGCCCTCATGAAGGGGTAATCCATTTGTGGATTAATGGATTAATGGGTTGTTGCAAGAGAGGGTTGTTGAAAAAGCAGCCCTCTCCATGTGATGCCTCCTGCCCCTTACGACACAGCGAGAAAGCCTTCACCAGATGCCAGTGCCATGCCCTGGGACTTCCCAGCCTCCAGAACTAAGAGCTAAATAAACTGCTGTTCCTTATACATTACCCAGCCCATGGTATTCAGTACTAGCAACAGAATATGAAGTAAAGCACAGAGACTGGGATAGCAGTGCAATCATCCCTCTGAATCTAGGCTCTTCCCGTCTTTCTGCATCTCCTCCCTTGACGTTAGGCCTCTGTTCTCACACTGGTTACCTCGAGGTCTCAAGATAACAGCTGGGACTCCAGAACTCACATCTATAGTTCAGGGAGAAGTCCAGTCTGCTCACTTGCATCAGGAGAAAGATGAAGCTTCCTGGAAGCCATACCTGGCTCATGTGCTACCAGCATGTGTTGGGCCCTGAGGTTCCCGAAGCACATGCACACTTCCGGTTGCCTAGCCAATGCCCGTTTTCCTCTCTGTCTAATCAATGGAACCTTGGGTTTTTCAGAAAGGCAGCGTGTTCATTGAAAAAGGTACATCTCCCAAGGCTAAACTTATCAGATTTAGCAAAACTAAGTAAAAAACAGAATACCCAGGACAGAACATACATACCTATACTAAACAATTATTTGTTATTTATCTGAAATTCAAATCTAACAGAAAGCCCTGGGTTTCATCTGGCAATGCTTCTGCAGACTTCCGTAAGGTAGCCTGGCCATGAAGAACACAGTGGCTGGGTGAGGCTTCTTCAAAAGCTTTTAAAAAAAGGGACTGCGTGGAACCAGCAGTTAGCATAATGGCTATGTCGCTGGACTCCCACGTAGTCGACTGCGGTTCGCGTCCTGGACCCGGTGGCTTAGAACTCACGCCGGGCACGTGTGCGTGCATGCCCAAGATCCTGAGAGGAGAATGGAGGAGAAGGGATTGCAGCGTGACCATCCCCCCTGGGGGGTGATTTCTCGCTTTCTGTCTCTATGTCTCTCTCTGTCTGTCTGGCGAGCGCACGCGCCCTATAGCAAAAATCTCTCCAAAAAAAAAAAAAAAAGGGACTGCGATGGGCAGCAGGTGATGTGGTTAAGGTGCTGGTCTCTCACATGGCTAACCGCAGTTCAAGCCCTGGACCTGGAGGCTTGCAAATCACCACAGGTGTTTGTGTACGTGTGTCCAAAATCCTGAGAGGATGGAGGAGAAGGGGAGGGGTGATTTACCAGTCTCTCTCTCTCTCTTTCTTAAAATAATTATTTTATTTAACTTTATTTATTGATTTGTTTTAATTTGACCAGAGAGGGACAGGGGGGTGGGGATGGGGGTGAGAAGGCAGGCTGCCAGGTCCAGGACTTGAACTGTGGTTGGCTATGTGGGAATCCAGAGCCCTTAACCACCACGCCATCTGCCAGCTCCTCACTCTCTTTCTGTTTCTCTCTGTTCTTGGCGAGTGCACATACCTACAGCAATAACCTCTCTCCCCAGCCCCCACCTAAAAAAAGGAACTGGAGCCAGCAGGCGGCATGATGGTTAAGGTGCTGGACTGCCACATGGTCAACTGTGGTTTGAGTCCCAACCTGGCAGCTTGCTTTCTCACTTTCCCTCTCTGTCTCTCTCTGGTCAAATTAAAAACAAAAAAAATTAATGATGAATAAAATAAAATAATTCTTTAAAAAAAAAAAGGGACTGAAGGTGCCAAACACATTCCTTTTTATTTTTAAAAATTTTCTAGATGGGGGGGACCAGCAGTTAGCGTAATGGCTATGTCGCTGGATTCCCATGTATTCAATTGCGGTTTGCATCCCGGACCCGGTGGCTTAAAACTCACGCCGGGCGCATGTACGTACATGCCCAAGATCCCGAGAGGAGAATGGAGGAGAAGGGATTACTGTGTGGCCATCCCCCCAGGGGGTGATTTCTCGCTTTCTGTCTCTCTGTCTCTCTTTGTCTGTCTGGCGAGCGTACGCACCCTATAGCAAAAACCTTTCCAAAAAAAAATTTTTTTTTTCTAGAGGTGGGACGAGCAGATGGCATAATGGTTACATTGCTGGACTCCCACATAATTGATCGTGGTTCCAGTTCCAGACCCAGCAGCCTAAAAAGCACACCAGGTGCATATGTGTGCAGAAGATCCCAAGCAGAGAATGGAGGAAAAAGGATTGTGGTGTGGCCATCCTTCCACGGGGGTGGTTTCTTGCTTTCTGTCTCTCTGTCTCTCTCTGTCTCTCTGGCAAGCATATGTGCCCTGGAGCAAAAATATCTCTCCAAAAAAAATTTTTTTTTTCTAGAGGTTACATGAACTTGTAAGAGAGACATAGAGAGAGGGGAGTGAGGAAGTACCACCCTTTCTCCGTGGGGAATGATTATGCTTCAATCTTTTCTCTTCCATTTCTCCTTTAGGGATTTTGGGCATGCTTGCCCAGGCACTGGGCCATGTTTTTCAAGTTGCCAGGTTTGGGACTTGAACCCTGCAGTAGGCCTTGTGGGATCCAGCTGCTTTAATCACTATGCCAACAGCTAGCCCGTACGTTCCTTTCATCCTTTGACTTTTGCCCTTCCACCCTCCTCTTGCCTGAATTTGGACCGAATACCTAGTGCCATCTTGCAACTGAGAGAGAATTCATGGTAGGAAGATTGCAGAGAAGGAAGGGAGGAGAAATCAGCTTCCCCGAGCAGCTCAGAATTGCTTACTCCCGGTCCTTGCTCTGCCAACACCAGCCAAGGATGTCTCATCTGGCTAAGTGGCTGGAGGTCAGTGCCTGCTGCTGCCAGACGCGGCCCTGAGGCGCTCAGCGATCCATGCCGGAGGAGGGAGGTGGAGACTGGCTAGTCATTCACCAGACTACTTTGTTTCCTTTCTTTTTAATTACTAGAGGGCACACACTTGCCAGAGAGAGACAGGCAGACAGACAGAGAGACAGACAAAGAACCCCAAGTGGGGTGTGGTTACATTGCGATCCCTTCTCCTCCATTGCTCCATCCTGTCTGGACTTTGGGCACGCATGTACATGCTCCCCCGGTGTTTTTTCCAAGCTGCTGGGCATGGGATTTGACCTGCCATTGGCCATGTGGGGTCTGGTTCCTTCACCCATTGTGCTGCAGGGCTGGTCCCAAACTTTCTTCTTCTTTGCCACACAGTAGGCTGCATTTCCCAGTTCCCTGCCCTGAGGTGGGGCCGAATGAGTGCACCGTGGCCAACGAAGTGGGAGTGGGAGGAGTGGATGGAGCTTCCAGGCCTGGTCCTTGTTCCTGCTCCTCCCACCTGCAGCAAGAACCAGGGGCCCCCAGGAATGGTGGAGACACCGGGGAAAGCAACCTGGAGCCCCGCTGACTTTGTGGAGTAGCCCCGTCCCTGGTGCTGACCTGTGTTGTACTATATGTGGGCAAGGAAGCCTTGGTGTCAAGCCCCTGAGGGTCGTGTTTGTCCGGAGGTCAGCTGAGTCAACATCTGCAAGGAAGAGTTGGCTTCAGATCTGGGGTCCGTCCCACCCCCAATCCTGAGACTCGCCCTCATTGGCTCACATATCTTCTCCCCAACCCTAATCAGTGGAATGGAACGTGCTAATTGGCTCAAATAAATTGTAGCGACGTCTCAGAGCTGGGAGTGGAGCTAGCTTTCCCAGAGGCTCATGGGTCAGAGTCCCGGCAGGAAACAGGTGATGCACTCCACTGGGGAATTCGAAGAGAATTTGATAAGTAACTATTGGGCTGTTGGAAAAGTCAGGACATCTTTTTTTTTTAATGCAAAAATGTATCATGACTTTGCTTTTTTAAAAGAATAATTAAATTATTCATTTAAAAATTTTGACCAGAGAGGGACAGAGAGAGAGAGAGAGAGAGAGAGAGAGAGAAGGAAAGTGAGAAAGGAAGCCTCCAGGTTTGGGACTCAAACCATGGTCAGCCACGTGGGAGTCCAGCGCCTGTAACCACCACACCAATTGCTGGCCCCTGTGTCATGACTTTTCCGACAATACACTATTCACAAAGACAGAAGATGTGAGGGGATTAAGGGTGCAGCACCCTGTGGTTGTACCAGCAGGGCCTTAGTATCCCTAGACTGGCAGGCCGGGTTGGCGGAAGCTTTCAGAATCGAGGGACAGATGTACCCTAGGTGCGGACATCTGTGGACAGGGGCTGCTTCTCCAGTGCTGGGACCTTCGGCTGAGCGATGCAGCCAGTCAGGAGAACACGACCTGGTCTTACCCTTCTCTTCTCTGTGTCTCTTGCAGGGATTTCCCATTGGCCAAACCCAACTGGGAGCTCAAGACCAAGAGAGTCCATGCAAGTCAGGCTCCCAGAGTAGAGCAGGGTGGGGAAGGGAGGAGCGCTCTGTGTGAGGGGTGGGCATCAGAACCAAATCCGGATTTGGCTAGGACGGTGGACGGGAGCAAAGGACAGCAGGGAGCAAGCCACAGTGTCTCCCCTGCTGTTTACACCAGCCCCGAGGGGTCAGTATATATAATAAATTCTTTTCAAAGATTTATTTAGTTATTTATTATTATTGTTTTTCAATTTGACCAGAGAGAGTCAGAGTAAAAGAGAGAAAGTGAGAAAGCAAACTGCCTAGACCGGGACTTGAACTGTGGTCAGCTATGTGGGAGTCCACCACATCACTTGTTGGTCCAACTTTATTTATTTATTTTTTTAAGACAGATTTTTATTATAGGGCGCTTGCACTCACCAGAGAGACAGACAGACAGAAAGTGAGAAATCACCTCCTGGGAGGATGGGCAAGCAGCAATTCCTTCTCCATTCTTCTCTTGGGATTTTGGGCACGTAGGGACGTGTGCCTGGTGTGAGTTTTTTGTTTTTTTTTTCCTTAAGAATTATTTTATTTTGGGACCAGCAGTTGGCATAATGGCTATGTCACTGGACTCCCCTGTAGTTGACCACGGTTTGAGGCTCAGACCCAGCGGCTTAAACTCAGGCTGGGCATGTGTGCATGTGTGCATGTGTGCCAGGATCCCAAGAGGAGAATGGAGGAGAAGGGATTGCAGCGTGGCCATTCCCCCTGGGGGGTGATATCTCGCTTTCTGTCTCTCTGTCTCTCTCTGTCTTTCTGGTGAGTGTACACGCCCTTTAACAAAAACCTCTCAAAAAATTATTTTATTTACATTGATTTATCCATTCTAATTTGACCAGAGACAGGTAGAGAGAGAGGGAGGGTGAGAAAGCAAGCCGCCAGGTCCAGGACTTGAACCACGGTCGGTCATATGGGACTCCAGTGGCCTTAACCACCACGCCACCTGCCAGTCCCCCAGCATGAGTTTTAAGTTGCCAGGTCTGGGACTTGAACCGTAGTCAACTATGTGGGAGTCCAGTAATGTAACCACTATGCCATCTGCTGGTCCCATGGTAACTTATTTTTGAGACAGAAATCCTTTGATCTTATGACAAGTACATATAAGAAATGCCTTCTACATTTTCACAAACATATGATAAATTCCAAGTTCTTTAAGATGTCAAATAACTTATTTATCAAAGCATTAGAGTTGCCAGGACAACAGAATTTAATTTAGCAGTATTCGATTTACACATTTGCTTTAATTCTTCTGCCAGAGCTACTTATTTAATTCTGTCTCCTTAGGATTTGAAAGTGTTCCTGCTAACAGCAATTATAGTACCAGTAACATCTACTGCTTTATTAATATTTTTATAGAATCCAGTGACTATTTTATTGGCCAGGACTTTCTGATCTCTTGTAGTTGGTTGTATTCCAGGACATCTTGATGCTGAAGAGAATCTTGGGTTTGTACTTTTAGTACGGAGTGAATCCTGTATCGATTCACGCTCAACCACTCGCTGTTCGTGCACACCTCAGCATTCTTTTGTGCCTGCTGATATTAATCACAGCGGCCCTAGTAACGCACTGTGAAATTATATGCTGGAGTATTTTCAAGGTCCTCATATATATTTCTCCTATGGAAGGTTTCTTTAGCTGTATGTTTATAGCTTTTCTTAAATTTTAACTTTATTTACTTATTCATTCATTTAATTTGACCAGAGAGGGAGAGAGTAAGAGAGAGTGAGGGGGGAAAGTGAGAAAGCAAACCACTAGGTCTGGGACTTGAACTGTAGTCAGTCATGTGGGAGTTCAGCTCCCTCAACCATCATGCCACCTGCCAGCCCTGTTTATAGTATTTTTAGTGACAGTCACAGTTTCCTACTTTATAAAATCCCTGAGAGTGAATAGAGCAGGTATTTATTATTATTATTTATTTATTTTTTGGAGAGGCTTTTGCTATAGGTCACATGTGCTCGCCAGAAAGACAGAGAGAGACAGAGAGACAGAAAGTGAGAAATTACTCCCCAGGGAGGATGGCCACGCCGCAATCCCTTCTCTTCCAGTCTCCTGTCGGGATCTTGGGCATGTACGCACTTGGGCCCCACATGAGTTTAAACCACAATCCCTTCTCCTCCATTCTCCTCTCAAGATTTTGGACATGCATGCACGTGTATCCAACAGGATTTTCTTTTTTCTTTTTCTTAAGAGATTTCTGGTATAAGGCATATGTGCTTGCCAGAGAGAGACAGAAAGTGAGAAATCACTGCCCAGGGGGGATGGCCACATTGCAATCCCTTCCTCTACATTCTCTTCTCAGGGTTTGGGGCACACATGCACATGTACCCGGCCTGAGTTTTAAGCTGTCAGGTTCGATACTCGAACTGCATTTGACTACCTGGGAGTCCAGCGACATAACCATTATGCTATCTGCTAGTTCCCATCCGACATTATTTTTAAACTGCAGGGTACAGGACTCAAACTGTAGTTGGCTATGTGAGAGTCCAGTGCCTTAACCATCACGCCACCTGCTGGCCCCAGCAATGGCACTTTTAATCATTGAAAAATATTCCACTACAAATAATATTTTAATGAACTTAAATAGGCCTCTGATTTTGGATCTCCAATTTGTTTCCAACTCGTTTATTTATTTTGTGAGATAAAGAAGGAAAAAGAGAGAGAAGCACCTCTGACAGGCTCTCCCCATGTTGGCCTCCACCCCTTCTAGTCACCCAGGATCAGCCATGGGTGTGCCAGGTATGTTAGGTCGGCCTGGCAGCCACCCTGGAGGCTCCCGTGTGGTTCCGGGATGGTGCAGCAGCGCCCTACCACCCACGCCACTGCAGCTATACTTGTTCCTGATTTTTTGCTACTGTGTAAAATGCCCTGGAAAAAAACTGTGTCCAGTGGCCCCTTATCCACAGTTTCATTTTCTGTGGCTTCAGTCACCTGTGGTCAGCTATGATCCAAAAATAGGTGAGCACAGTACAATAAAATATTTTGAGAGAGAGCCCATGTCTGTATAACTGTTAGTATAGTATATTGTTGTAATTGTTCTATTTCATTGCTAGTTATTGTTTTTAATCTCTTACTGTGCCTAATTTATTTATTTTTAAAAAAGAATTATTTTATTTAACTCTTTATTTATTTATGTATTTATTTTAACTTGATCAGAGAGAGAGAGTGAGAGACAGAGGGAAAGTGAGAAAACAAGCCACCAGGTCCAGGACTCGAACTGTGGTTGGCCATGTGGGAGTCCAGCATCCTTAACTACCACACCACCTGGTGGCCCCAACTGTGCCTAATCTATAAATTAAACGTTATTGCAGATATGTATGTTTAGGACAAATATAGCGTGTACAGGGTTTGGTATGATTTCCCTGCAGATAAAGGAGGGCTACTGTATTCATCTTTGGGCTCCTGTCCAGTTATTTCCTCGGGACAAATGAGCTAAAAATGTGACTGTTGGACCACATGGTGAACAAAATGTTAAGTGTTAAGGGTTTTTTTTTTTTTTTTTTTTTTTTTTGGAGAGGTTTTTGCTATAGGGTGTGCATGCTCGCCAGACAGACAGAGAGGGACAGAGACAGAAAGTGAGAAATCACCCCCAGAAAGGGAAAGGGAGAAACCAAACTGCCAGGTCTGGGACTCGAACTGCAGTAGGTCATCTGGGAATCCACTGCCTTTACCCATCATGCCCCCTGCCGACCCCAAAATGTTAAGGTTTTTGATATCCATTTGGGGAAGATATTGTAATTTTATTTTGCAAACAGTATCTTTTCAGGGTCATTTACTAATTTGCCTCATTTTGGTCCTAAATTGAACATCTTGGCTGTGGTCGTTTTGGATCATAAGACGCAGATGACATTGATAAACTCTGGTTTCCATGGCTGGATTTTTTTCTTTTTTTCTTTTTTTTTTAGGTTTTTGCCAAAGGGCATGTGGGTTCACCAGAGAGAGACAGACAGTGAGAGGGAAAATAAGAAATCATTCCCTTCTCCTCCATTGTCCTCTTCGGAATTTTTTCTTTTTTTTTTAAAGATTTTGTTTGTTTTGTTTTTTGCCATAGAGTGTGCACACTCCCCTGAGAGAGACAGAGGCAGAAGGAAAGTGAGAGATCACCCCCAGGATGGATGGCCACTCAGTGTCTTCTCCATTCTCCTCTCATGATTTTTGGGCATGTGTGCACACCTGCCTGAAGTGATTTTCAAGCCGCCAGGTCCAGGACTCCGACCGCGGTCATCCACGAAGGAGTCCAGTACCCTAACCACTCCACCTGCTGGCTCTTTCATGTCTGGACTGAACTTGGAGCGCACAGTGCGCATTCTTAATTGTGAGCAACAGAATGGGACTCAGGCTGGTTAAAGTAGCAAAGAAATTCTGGAGAAGGTGACTGGATCGTTGCAAGGTAGGAGACGGGTGCGAGACTGGGCAGCCAGGAAAAGGGATGAAAAGGACGCTTAACAGCTGGTGAAGACCCACTTCGCTGCCCTAGAGCCCTGAGAGTCATATTAATACCAGCAGCCTCATGGTGGCCCTGCAGCACAGCTGGCTGACCCAGCCTCTCCCAGCCCAAGGGGGGCAGGCTGACATCTCCAGGCAAAAGAGAAGAGAGGCTGTCTCAGTGTGCCGGGCTGCCAGCACAGAGCACCGGAAGTTTCTTTCCTCAGTTCTGGAGGCTGGAGGTCCAAGATCCAGGTTCTGGCTGATTTGGTTTCACTGAGGACTCTCGGTGGCTCTCGAATGCGACCTTCTCCCTGGGTCCTCACATGCCAAGGGGGGCAGGCTGACATCTCCAGGCAAAAGAGAAGAGAGGCTGTCTCAGTGTGCCGGGCTGCCAGCACAGAGCACCGGAAGTTTCTTTCCTCAGTTCTGGAGGCTGGAGGTCCAAGATCCAGGTTCTGGCTGATTTGGTTTCACTGAGGACTCTCGGTGGCTCTCGAATGCGACCTTCTCCCTGGGTCCTCACATGGCCTTTCCTCGTGTGTGCAGGGGAGAAAGAGAAAGCAAGCTCTCTGCTCTTGTCTTACTTAGAAGGACACAGACCCAGGCCACCAAGTGGCATGGTGGTTAAGGTGCTAGACTCCCACACGGCTGACCATCGTTCAAGTCCTGGACCCTGCAGCTTGAAAAATCACACTGGATGTGTGTGCATGCATGCCCAAAATCTGAAGAGGAGATGGAGGAGAAGGGATTGCGATGTGGCCATCCTCTGTGGGGCAAGATTTCTCACTTTCCCTTTCTCGGTCGCTCTCTGGCAAGTGCATGTGCCGTAGGGCAAAAGCCTAAGGGGGAGAGAAAAAGAAAGAGAGAAGCAGGTTGCAACAGACTTGTTGCAAAAGCCATAGTTAACATACATAAATACTGGTGTTTCCTCTTTTTCTTCTTTTTTTAAAAAAGATATATATATATATATATATATATATATATTTATTTCCATTTATTATTATTTTTTATTTTGACCAGAGAGACATAGCATGAGTGAGAAAGGGAGAAAGCAAGCCGCTAGATCCAGGACTCAAACTGTAGTCAGCCAGAAGGGAATCCAGCACCTTTAACCACCACGCCACCTGCTGGTCCCCTCTCTTTTTTATTCTTCTTTATCAATCACCCCACTTTTCTGTTTCAATTACAGAGGGAGTAATGAGGCATTTACTGCGGTTCCACAAAAATAGAAAGTTATCTACTCACCATTTTTACCCTGAAAGAGAAATGAAGTGAGAAATTCTTCTGCCCAGATAAAGACCCATGGGGTTTCAGTCCACACGTTGGAGATTTTTTTTTATAAAAGCAATTTCTCAGACTTCTTTATACTAACTTGTATGGATGATTGCGGATCCTCAAGGGAAAGTACTTAGCTTAGGATTTTTAAAGTTCTGATGTGGAAGCTTGTGGTCAGTTGGGCCTGGCTAATGACTACGGAGGATGTTGTGTCGGGGGAGACGGTTTGCGGGTAATGAGGACACGGCACATAACATTCTTATATCTATGGAGAATCCTGCTCTTAAGAGAATAAGCGGCCCATTAATCAATGTGTTTTTTTTAGTTAATTTTTAATTTAATTTTATTTATCATTCTTGTTATGTTTAAAACTTTGCTACAGGGTGCATGGACTCACCAGAAAGAGACAAAGAGAAAGAAAGTGAGGAAGCAAGCTGCCAGGTCCAGGACTTGAACCACAGTTAGCCATGTGGGAGTCCAACACCTTAACCACTATACCACCTCCTGGTCCCAATCAAGGCAGATTTTTAAAAGATTTATTTAATTTAACTTTATTTATTACTATTATTTTTTAGTATTTCCAGATGCACACACACACACACACACTCAGAAAGAGGGAAAGTGAGAATGCAAGTTTCCAGGTACTGGCCTCGAATGACAGTTGGCCATGTGGGAATCCAGTGCCCTTAACTACCACGCCACCTGTTGGCCTGAGGAAGATTTTTTTTTTTTTTGAGAGGTTTTTTTCACTATAGTATGTATGCGCTCGCCAGACAGACAGAGAGAAACATAGAGACAGAAAGCGAGAAATCACCCCCCAGGGGGGATGGTCAAGCCTCAATCCCTTCTCCTCCATTCTCCTCTCGGGATCTTGGGCACGCACGTACATGTACCCGGTGTGAGTTTTAAGCCACCGGGTCCAGGACGCGAACCACGGTTGACTACGTGGGAATCCAGCGACATAGCCATTACGCTAACTGCTGGTTCCCAGGAAGATTTTTTAAAAGTACCTATAGTAATGAGTTGATTCAGGAATCTACAAAAGCACAGGAACTTTATTTTCAAGGACCTAATTTCCAATCTTGCAGAGTTAATTTTTAAAAATGAGTATGTGGGACCAGCAGTTAGCATAATGGCTATGTCGCTGGACTCTCACATAGTCTACCGTGGTTCGAGTCCCAGACCCGGTGGCTTAAACTCACGCTGGGCGCGTGTGCATGCATGCCCAAGATCCCGAGAGGAGAATGGAGGAGAAGGGATTGCGGCGTGGCCATTCCCCCTTGGGGGGGTGATTTCTCGCTTTCTGTCTCTATGTCTCTGTCTGTCTGGCGAGCACATGTGCCCTATAGCAGAAACCTCTCCAAAAAAAAAAAAAAAAAAAGAATATGCAAATATGCTTCAAATAAATACATTGACAGACTTACTAACTCTGATGCATCGTTCTTTGTTTTTAGGGAGTTTTCTGTGGTGTGAGTGGAAACTCATAGGGGTCTAGATAAATTTCCTTGGCATACAAATACCAATGATACTGTTACTTATTTTTATTTATGTATTTTTAAAATAGTTATTTATTTAATTTTGTTTACTCATTTATTTATTTTAATTTGACCAGAGAGAGACACAGAGAGAGAGAGGGAACGTGAGAAAGCAAGCTGCCAGGTCTTGGTCTCAAATGCTGTCGGCCATGTGGGAGTCCAGGGCTTAGCCACCATCTCACTGTGTGGGTAGGGGGCTGGCAGGTGGCATGATGTCTAAGGCACTGAACTACACGTGGCCGACTCCAATTCAAGTCTTAGACCTGGCGGCTTGCTTTCTTGCTTTTCCTCTCTCTCTGTCTCTCTCTGGTCAAAATAGAAAATAATAATAATAACAAATGGAAGTAAATAAATAAATTATTATTTTGAAAAAAAATGTGGGTGGGTTGAGAAGAAAGCACAGATAATAGAACAGGAATACCCAGGGTATCTTTTTATCTCATTAAAATAATAAAATTATAAAAGTGACATGAACATGTATACTTTTATAAACATACCACGTGTGTGTATGTGTATGCTACTTTAAATTATTTAATTATGGTTATTATTATTATTTAAAAATTTGCTATAGGGCACGTGTGCTCACCATAGAGAGAGACAGTGAGAGAGAGAAAGTGAGAAAGCAAGTTGCTAGGTCGGGACTCAAACTGTGGTCATCCACGTGGAGGTCCAGTGCTTCAACCACCATGCTGCCTGCTGGACCCTATGTGCTACTTTGGTAAACATGACCACTCGTTTTTATTGTTTTGCCTGAGGATGCGTGCGATCACCAGAGAGAGACAGAGAGAGAGAAGGAGGGAGAGGAGAATGTATCCCCCCATAGGGCGTGATCACACTACAGTCCCTTCTCCTCTATCTCCTCCGTCCTGTCGGGATTTTGAGCATGCACACACATGTGCTCACTGGCATGTTTCCTCAAGCTCCGGGTTCAGGACTCAAACTACGTGGTCTGCCATGTGGGATCCAGCTGCCTTAACCATCAGGTCGCAGAGCCAGCCTAGCTAGTAATTTCTAACATCACCACTTACAAAGTGCTGCTCACAGTTAATCTGGACATCAACGATGACAACTGTGAGGTCTGTGGGGAGGTTACGTTCTCTCAGAGCGACCTGCACAGACTTCATCTTCCTGTCAACGCGTTGGTGTAATGAGACAAAGATGCAGTGAGCTGTTGCGTCATGACAGGAAGCTGCACGACCGGGTGAGACACTGAGAAGGTGGAGGCAGGGGAAAAAAGTTTGAAATGAATGGAGCTGCCAGCTACGCTTTGGAATATTCTTTCAAATCTAGATGAAAAATAATTGGTAGGGCCAGCAGGTGGTGTGGCGGCGAATGTGTTGGACTCCCACATGACTGACTGTGGTTCAAGTCCCAGACCTGATGATTTGCTTTCTGACTTTTCTTCTCTCTCTGTCTGTCTTTCTCTGGTAAATGCATGTGCCCGATAGCAAATTTAAAAAAATGAAATAAGTAATTAAAAAAATAATTGGATAGAATTTATCTTCCCAAATTTTACAACAGTTTTAAAAATTTACATGCTATTACCATGGTCCATTTGTGAGGTTAGAGAAACCTTTTTTTCAATAATAAAACGCAAATTTTGATCCACCAAGCTAGAGCGAAGATGGGATTATCTTGGTATTCTTACTATAAAAATTTAAAATTGACACTATCGAAGAATATGCAATCAAAAATTGTAGGGTTTAGGGAAAAACTATTATAGGGGTGTGTCAGCTAACTGATAAAAATGCTAATATAATTTCCAGATTTTGTGATGTTTGCAGTCTTTGTCACTTTTCAAAATTATAATTTGTTGTAATTTTATCTTATTAAAAATAAGTATTTAGGAGAGGCCAGCAAATGGCATAGTGGTTATGTTATTGGATTCCCACATGGCATACTGTGGTTCAAGTCCTGGACCTGGTGGCTTAAAAATAATGCTGGAGCATGTGTGTGTATGTGTGTGTGTGTGTGTGTGTGTGTGTGTGTGTGCCCCCACGATCCCAGGAGGAAAAGAGAAAAAGGGTCTGCAGTGTGGCCATCCCCCATGGGGGCAGATTTCTGACTTCCCCTCTCACTGTCTTGGTTTCTCTGGCGAGCACTTCTTTTTTTTTGGGAGAGGTTTTTGCTATAGGGTGCGTGTGCTCGCCAGAGAGACAGAGAGAGACAGAGAGACAGAAAACGAGAAATCACCCCCTGGGGGGGATGGCCACGCCGCAATCCCTTCTCCTCCATTCTCCTCTCGGGATCTTGGGCACGCATGCACATGCGCCTGGTGTGAGTTTTAAGCCACCGAGTCCGGGACACGAACCACGGTCGGCTACATGGGAGTCCAGCGACAGCCATTACGCTAACTGCTGGTCCTGGTGAGCACTTCTTAAACAAATAAATAAGCATTCAGGGTTAGCAGGTGGTATGGTGGTTAAGGTATTGGATCCCTCATGGCTGACTCCATGGTATGAGTTCTGGATCTAGTGGCTTGAAAAACACAGTTGGTGTGTGTTCATGTGTGCCCCAGATCCCAATAGGAGAACAGAGGAGAAGGGATTGAGCATGGCCATCCCCCTTAGGGGGTGATCTCTCACTTTTTCTCTCTCCCTCTTCCTCTCGCTTTGGAGAGTGCACATGATCTATAGCAAAAACTTAAAAACCTTAAAAAAAAAAGAAAAAAAATTCACATTCAAATTCACTTTTGTATTTATAGTATTCTTTTCCTTAAAAAAGTGCTCCAAAGTAATATAAGTTTGAGGACTCACAAAACCTGGAAATGGGGGCTGGCAGGTGGCATGGTGGTTAAAGGTGCTGGATTCCTACATGGCTGACCACGGTTTGAGTCCTGGAACTGGCAGCTTGCTTTCTCACTTTCCTTTTCTCTCTCTATCTCTGTCTGGTCAAATTATAAAAAAAATACTAACAAATGGAATAAATAATAAATAAATCATTCGTTAAAAAAAAACAAACCCTGGATCTGCCCCTGTTTCCTACATGTGAATATAAGTATGCTTGTTAATGCTTCACAATAAAACCTGTTATACCTGGGGGGTGATTTTTAAAAAAATAATATTTATTTAATTTTATTAATTATTATTATTTTAATTTGTTACAGGATACACATGCTCGACAGAGAGAGACAGATAGCTAGAAAGAGAGAGAAGGTGAGAAAGCAAGCTGCTAGGTCTGAGACTTGAACCACAGTCGTCCATGTGGGAGTCCAGCACCCTTAATCACCATGCCACCTGCTGGCCTCGGGCGGAGACTCTTTTTTAGCAATTCTGCCTATGAAGATGTAAAGATCATAATCGTTTTGGGTGTATGTTCAGACACTAGACCCTGTAAGCTAGTGGTCAATGGAGCTGGATCCCTCATGTCGGACTACAGTTTACACCCTGGTCCTGACAGCTTGAAAAACACATTGTGTGTGTGTGTGTGTGTGTGTGTGTGTGTATGCACGTGCGTGCATCTCAAATCTCAACAAGATGGAAGAGAAGGAACTGTGGCATGGTCATGCCCCACTGAAGGCTCTCTCTCCCTTCCTCTCTCTCTCTCTGGTAAGCCGTTTGCCTTCTACCAACTTAAAAACAATACAAAAACCAATTAAAAAAATAAAAGAAAAGATCACACTCTATTGATCTGGTCACCAGGTAAGGAACAACTTTTTATTTATTTATTTATTTATTTTTTTGAGAGGGCACATGAGCTCTCCAGAAAGCCAGAGAGAGAGACAGAGAGAAAGCGAGAAATCACCCCCTGGAGGGATGGCCACGCCGCAATCCTTTCTCCTCCATTCTCCTCTCAGGATCTTGGACATGCATGCATATGTACCCTGGCATGAGTTTAAGCCACCAGATCTGGGACTCGAACCATAGTCGACCACATGGGAGTCCAGCGACATAGCCATTATGCCAACTGCTGGTCCCTAGACCTTTTTTTTTTTTGTTTACAACATACTCAACAGACTGAGAACGCAACGTGATGGAGAGTTCCGTGAAGGCAGTTACATTCCTTCCTAGTGAAGCAGGCAGATGGTTGAAGTAATAACCTTCCATCTCAGCACCCTGGCCTTGGTAGTTGTTGCTACCAATACGGCAAACAAAACTCTGCTGACGAAGTGGACTGGCCAGCTGCCAATAAGACTTTGTATATCATCTTCGTAATTGTAACCACAGGTCACCGGAATCCAAAATGACATTCAGCCAGGCACCCTTGGTGTGGGTGTGTGGCTGCCCACAGCTGGCCTGTGTTCTGCCATAGGACGGGCGCCACCATGCCCATGGCCTGTGTTCTGAATCTATGAAGCGCGCATCTTACCAGGTGTTAAATATTTTGAACATTACCATCCTGCAGACATATCTGGAGTAGTGGCCATTGGTAAGTCCTCTTGAGACCTGTCACTTCACAAAACCAACTGGACTAATCCAGTCAATGAAAGTAGCCACTGGTCTTAGTCTGGGTTTCAAGTCTTCCAGTAGATAGCCACCGGGGAATGCTCTTGCCACAGCATCTGTAGGGCAGCGAGGGATGCAGGACCGACCAAGGAAAGATGAAAGGGCAATGCAGTCACAGCTGAGACCTCAGCAGATCCCATGGGAGTCTGGGAGCAAGGATGACCCATGCCGAAGTCATTCTGACCAATCCGAGGGGGCAGCTCTGGTTCCCTGCAATGTCTAGTCATTAGATATGAGCTGTTCCAGTGAGGTGCAGGGCTACGCCCCCCAGCTGCCAGCTCAGTGATGCTGGCTGTATCTTGAAATCTGCCTTGGCAGGAGCTCAGACACCTAGGCAAGCTACAGCTCAGACTTCTTCCTCCACCCCCCAGCCGTCTGTCAAAATTTCTGGGAGCGAGGACCAGCAGTGGCATGGAGGTTAAGGTGCTGGACACTCCCACATGGCTTACCACGGTTCAAGTCCTGGATGTAGTGGCTTGCTTTCTCACTTCCTCTCTCTCTCTGTCTCTCTATGTCAAATTAAAAATAAATGAATGAATAAATAAAGTTAAAAAAATTTCTGGGACCAGCAGATAGCATAATGGTTACATTGCTGGACTCCCATGTAGTCGACTGTGGTTCAAGTCCCAGGTGTGGAGACTTAAAACTCACACCAGGGGACTAGCAGTTGGCATAATGGCTATGTCGCTTGACTTCCATGTTGTCCACCATGGTCCGAGTCTCAGACCTGGTGGCTTAAACTCATGCAGGGCGTGTGTGCATGTGTGCCCAAGATCCTGAGAGGAGAATGGAGGAGAAGGGATTGTGGTGTGGCCATTCCTCCTGGTGGGTGATTTCTGTCTCTCTGTCTTTTTCTGTCTTTCTGGTAAGTGCATGCGCCCTATAGCAAAAACCTCTCCAAAACGAAAACAAAAACAAAAAAAACTCACACCAGGTGTGAGCATGTGCATGCCCAAAATCCTGAGAAGAGAATGGAGGAGAAGGGATTGTGGTGTGGCCATCCCCCCGCCCGCCCCCCCCCCCCCGC
>NW_006159518.1:1948682-1954113 GCF_000334495.1 Tupaia belangeri chinensis | reverse complement strand
AGTGCACATGCCCTGTAGCAAAAATCTCTCTTAAAAAACAAAATTTCCTCCCATTCTGCTGTGGTGTGAAAGCAGAGTGGGGACACTTCTTCCTTTGGCTAACAGCGCCTTCTAAAGAGGAATTCAACCCTTGCTGCCACCATCCCCAGCAACTGGGGGTCAAGTGGATCATCCTGGAGAATTATCTGGTGGCCACCCATCCATCACCTCACCACAACTCAGCTCCTTCTTGAATTGGTTCAGGCAGTAGTTTCTTTGAATCTCTCTTGAGCTGCGTTCATGCTCGCATGTGACTGTGTCAACCTTTGCCTGGGCCCACTGACTGATACTTGCACATTCAGGAGGCTTCCGGGCAAGGAGGAAGTATTTGGATGCAACTCCTAAAGATCCTAATACACAACTGGAGAAGACTTGGGGATTTTTTTTTCCCCCTAGAGGTTTATGATAGGACTTCTTTGTTTTTATTTCGTAAGTATTTTATGAATTCATAGAAACTTGCAGATTTAAAAAATTAATTATTCAGTCAAGTCTATCTCTGTTAGGCAATTGGAGACCTATATAATGGGTAGAAAAAATTAGTTTCAAAGTAGATGAGGGCCAGCCGGGGCTGTGATGGTTAAGGTCTCTGGATCCCACACGGCCTACTGCGTGGTTCAAGTCCCAGACCTGGCCACTTGAAAAGCACATAGTGTGTGCATGTGTGTATGCCCAATATCCCAAAAGGAGGTAGAAATGGAGGAGAAGGGATTGTGACATGATCACTCTCCATAGGCAGTACTTTTTCAGTTTTGCTTTCTCTATCTTTTTTTTCTGGCAAGTGCATATGCTCGCTAATAAATTTAAAAAAAAAAGAAAAAAAGAAAAGACACGTGGGTTGCCCCCCAGCCTCAGTGGTACAGAAGGTGACACTTGATCGGCAGTACTGGAAGCCATGTGGCCAAGTCTGGGTTTGTATCCCCAGCCTACCTGAAACATGCTGTTTGTTTCTGATTGGCTGGAGGGCTGGGGAAAGGGGATCTCAGTCTGCCCAGCATTCCCCTCCTCCACCTCATCCTCTCTTTCATAAAACAAAACAAAACAAAACAAAACAAAACAAAACAAAACAAAACAAAACAAAACAAAACAAAACAAAACAAAACAAAACAAAACAAAACAAAACAAAACAAAACAAAACAAAACAAAACAAAACAAAACAAAACAAAACAAAACAAAACAAAACAAAACAAAACAAAACAAAACAAAACAAAACAAAACAAAACAAAACAAAACAAAACAAAACAAAACAAAACAAAACAAAACAAAACAAAACAAAACAAAACAAAACAAAACAAAACAAAACAAAACAAAACAAAACAAAACAAAACAAAACAAAACAAAACAAAACAAAACAAAACAAAACAAAACAAAACAAAACAAAACAAAACAAAACAAAGCAAAGCAAAACAAAACAAACACAAAAAAACTGACCTGTGTGGCCTAGTAGTTAAAGGAGCTGGATCCACGTGGCCAGGACTCCTGTTCCTCCTCCCCGTAAATCCCAAAGACATGAGAGAGGTGTCTGAGTTTTCCCTGTGAATGGAGTGGGGGTTAAGCCCACTTTCTTGAAATCTCAGAGAACAAGGTGACACAGCAGGCGAAGGCCCTCTGTTGTCCAGGCAGCAGACAGCTGTGAAATGGAGGGCAGAGCTGGTGTTCATGGCTCTACCTTGCAGCAAGGTTAGAGTCCTCGTTTTCCTGTGTCTTACTCCAGGCCCTTTATTTGTAGGTTTGTGGGAGTCAAGGGGGTCTTCAAGAAGTTCATGGAGGGGCTGGCAGGTGGCATGGTGGTAAAGGGCACTGGATTCCCACATGGCTGACTGTGGTTCAAGTCCTGGACCTAGTAACTTGCTTTCTCACTTTCCCTTTTTCTCTCTCTCTCTGTCCCTCTATGGACGGATTAAAATAAATAAAGTTAAATAAAATAATTCTAAAAGAAAAAGTTCATGGAAGATGGAGGCCAGCAGATGGCATAGTGGATAGCATTACATTGTTGGATTCCCACATGGCCAACTGTAGTTTGAATTCCAGACCCGGCGGCTTGAAAATCACGCCGGGCGCAGGTGCATACATGCCCAAGATCCTGGGAGGATAATGGAGGAGAAAGGATTACAGCATGGCCATCCCTTCTGTGGGATGATTTCTCGCTTTTCCTCTCACTGTTTCTGTCTCCCTTTCTCTCTGGCAAACGTGCGTGTCCTGAAGAAAAAACCTTTTTTAAAAAGAAAGAAAGAAGTTCATGGAAGATGCATATCATGAAAAAAATTATGCATGGATTTCAAGAATTTCTTTGTACCAAAGTAAACTTGTACTCAATTTCATTTTCCCATAAACTTTATTTAAATAGTACGTTTTTAAGAATTATTTATTTTATTTTACTTATTATTAGTTTTTAATTCAACAGAGATTGAGAGAGAGAGAGTGAGAAAGTCAGCTGCCAGGTCCAGGACTTGAGCTGGAGTTGACTATGTGGGAGACCAGTGTCTTAACCACCATGACACTTGCTTGCCCCTTTCTACAAACTTAATCAAACAAAAAAGTATATTTATGTATTTATTTCACGAAAGGCAGAGAGAGAGAGAGAGAGAGAGAGAGAGACCCAATACACCTCCAGTCTCAGCCAATCTGGACCATGGCATGCCTGAGTGGGCCCAGCATGGACAGGGAAGTCCTGGGTTGTGAAACCAGGGCCTTCGTCTGTTGTGTTACCACTGGTCCACTGCCTGGTCCCTCCATGAACTTTTAAAATCCTCTCATAGAAATATGGACCAATATTGAATCTCCGCTTTCAAAACTTAGGAATTAATTCATTTTTATACTGCATTCTCTCAGAAGAAAAGCTTTTAGACATATTGTGGAACAGCAGTTCTCAATTCTGGCTGCCCATCAGAATTACCTGTGGAGCTTTTAAATATACAAATGCCAGCTACAGACTCAGAATTCCTGGCAGTGGGGCCTTGGGCATCTGTATGTTTAAACAATCTCCCAGGAATCTGATATGTAGCCATGGCTGAACGCCATGGCTGTAGAAAATCATTCGATAAAATACAGCAGAAGAGAAATAACCATTTTTTCACAAGTGGAAGAGCAAAATTAAAATATTCCATGATTTTTAGAGCAATCTGCGCCAATGTATCCTCATCATGTGTTTAGCTGGTAAGTATGAGATTTATCATAACTGCTAACTGGGGATGTGAGAAAATGAAATAACGTCCTAGAAAATTGCACTTCATGGAAAAAGCTGCAACACATTTTCTTAGTGCAAAGCTTGGGCATGTATTAAAGGGAAAATAGGATTATAAAGAGAAAAATTAGAACGAGATCCTGAGCTTTTTAAAGAATGCTCAATTATGTTGGCACAGACTGGGTCAAAGTGACACCAATGAGCGCCTAAAAACATTTCGTTAAGTGAGTTGTTGAGAAGAGTCCTTGCACAGCAGATGCAGAGCAGTGTCTCTGAAGCCAACTGAATGGAGTCAGAAATGAAGAGCAGTCTCCTGTGTAATAATGTCACAATAAAGTTGATGACATAAGCCAAACCAAACCAAAAACTCTTTGGAGGATTGTGTATAGGTATAACTTTGATTGCCTTAATGTTGGGTAGATACAGCTCTTATAAATATTTTTTTTTTTTTTTTTTTTTTTGTGGATAAAGCTTTTTTAAATTTTTTTTTTTTTTTTTTTTTTTTTAGAGAGAGAGATTTTTGCTATAGGGTGCATGTGCTCACTGGAGAGACAAAGAGAGACAGAAAGTGAGAAATTATCCCCCAGGAGGGATGGCCACGCCACAATCCCTTCTCCTCCATTCTCTTCTTGGGATCTTGGGCACGCACGCACACGTTCCCAGCGTGAGTTTTAAGCTACTGGGTCCGGGACTTAAACGGCGGTTGACTACGTGGGAGTCCAGCAACATGACCACTGTGCTAACTGCTGGTCTCCCACTTAGGAAAGAAATTTTAAAAACATTTTGCAGAGGGGCCAGCAGGTGGCATGGTGGTTAGAGCACTGAATTCTCATATGGACAACCACGGTTTGAGTCCTGGACCTGGCAGTTTGAAAATTACGTCAGGTGCATGTACATATGTGCCCAAAATTCCAAGAGGAGGATGGAGGAGAAGGGATTGCAGCATGGTCATCCCCCCCCAGGGATGATTTCTCTCTCTGTCTCTCTCTGTCAAGTGCACATGCCCTGTGGCAAAAGCCTAAAACACAAAAAGTTCTTTGCAGAATCTTTGTAATTGCTATCAAATACCACCAATCCTTTCATTACATTACAATATATTTTGGTAATTTTGAACTTAAAGGGAGGTAATAGACTAATGACATGGGTAGTTTGATGGTAAAACATGCTTTGTGAGACTGACTCATGTGGGTAGGTTCTGGGTTTATGTCCTGTGACTTCCTGAGTACACGAAGGTGCCTGTGTGCCCAAGACCTGGGGCTGGCTGAAGCTGAGGGTGGACTGTAATGTGTAGATATTTTTGGGGGTCAGCTCTCTTTTTCTCTCTGCTTGTTTTGCTCTTGGAAAAAAAATAAATAAAAACTTTATAAAAAAAAAAATCAGGACCAGCAGATGGAGTAACGGCTATGTCTCTGGACTCCCATGTAGTCAACCCGGGTCTGAGTCTCAGACCCGGTAGTTTAAAATGACGCTAGGCATGAGTGTGTGTGTGCCCAAGATCCTGAGAGGAGAATGGAGGAGAAGGAATTGCGCCATGGCCATCCCCCCTGGGTGTGTGTGTGTGTGTGTGTGTGTGTGTGTGATTTCTCGCTTTCTGTCTCTCTGTCTCTGTCTTCCTAATGAGCACATGTGTCTTATAGCAAAAACCTCTCAAACACACACACACACACACACACACACACACACACACACACAGATACAAGGCATTGCCGGGGTCCGGCCTTGACAGTGGAGGGTGGCTCGTACACAGGAAGGTGACACGGGTGATCAGAAACAATAAATTAGACTGAGACCTCTTTGCTCCTTAGCATGTTCTCAGTCGGCCACAGCCAGAGCCAGCTCTAGGCTGCCGCGCCGTGGCTAATAGGACATGCGTATTTATTGAGGGAGGTTTGGACCTTGCCTCAGTTTCTTCCCAGTCCAGGCCTTGCCTTAGAATGAGAGGCAGCATCCTTACCAGCTTGTGTTGCCTGCATGGACCCCTCAGGGCGTATTTAACAACTTCATGAAAAATGCATGTTATGGGGAACGAGCAGTTAGCGTAATGGCTATGTCTCTGGACTCCCACGTAGTCAACTGCGGTTTGCGTCCCAGACCTGGTGGCTTAAAACTCACGCCGGGCACATGTGCGTGCATGCCCAAGATCCCGAGAGGAGAATGGAGGAGAAGGGATTGCGGCGTGACCATCCCCTCTGGGGGGTGATTTCTCGCTTT
>NW_006159518.1:1931897-1948109 GCF_000334495.1 Tupaia belangeri chinensis | reverse complement strand
GGGCATTGCCGGGGTCCGGCCTTGACAGTGGAGGGTGGCTCGTACACAGGAAGGTGACACGGGTGATCAGAAACAATAAATTAGACTGAGACCTCTTTGCTCCTTAGCATGTTCTCAGTCGGCCACAGCCAGAGCCAGCTCTAGGCTGCCGCGCCGTGGCTAATAGGACATGCGTATTTATTGAGGGAGGTTTGGACCTTGCCTCAGTTTCTTCCCAGTCCAGGCCTTGCCTTAGAATGAGAGGCAGCATCCTTACCAGCTTGTGTTGCCTGCATGGACCCCTCAGGGCGTATTTAACAACTTCATGAAAAATGCATGTTATGGGGAACGAGCAGTTAGCGTAATGGCTATGTCTCTGGACTCCCACGTAGTCAACTGCGGTTTGCGTCCCAGACCTGGTGGCTTAAAACTCACGCCGGGCACATGTGCGTGCATGCCCAAGATCCCGAGAGGAGAATGGAGGAGAAGGGATTGCGGCGTGACCATCCCCTCTGGGGGGTGATTTCTCGCTTTCTGTCTCTATGTCTCTCTCTGTCTGTCTGGCGAGCGCACGGGCCCTACAGCAAAAAAACCTCTCCAAAAAAAAAAATGCATGTTATGAAAAAACTATGCATGGATTAAAAAACGTTTAGCACCAAAGCACACTTGTACTTTAAGTCCATTCTTTCCACAAACTTTTGAAAGTCTCTTCATCTAGGAATAGTGTGAGGGAAGGGTGTGGTTACATGATGTAAAAACATTGCAGACGAGTTTGTTTTTCAGCTCCTGGAATTACAGCTATGCAATTAAATGGCTGACGTTCAGTATTTAGCCACTGAGTGAAAGCACCTGTCTCATGTTTGAGGTGGCCTGGCAGGTTCCGGATGGAATATATTCAGAGGGAATAAAAGTCCTTTCTAGTGACAGATAGTCGATTTAATTACTAGAATATGTTGTGTATCTGGATATGTTGTGATTTTTAAGCTCAACATCACCCTGACAACTTGGAGATTTATGTTTTTAGAAAACATCCTAAGCAGGGTTAATTTTATGGCTGTCACTCAAGTTGAGCCTGCGTATTTCCTCATTTATTCTTGTCTGCTTTTCTTCCTTGTGGTTTAGTCTTGTTGAGTGATGTCTCTCCAAAAAGATGAAGATTGTCCTTTCATGAGGATGGCTGTATTCACTTGACATTTCCAGGGTGACGATTTGGATTGATTTGACAATAATCTTGGTAGAAGAAAGGAGGGTAGGCCTGGTTGAGGAAATTTCTAATTTTATCGGTGAACAATTTATGAAATTCGGCAGTGTGATTAGAAATGGCAGTCAGTTTAGACAACTCCTTTGCCCTCCTCCCTGTGTCCCATTGTCCCCAGGGAACTTCTATTCAGCTGTTGACCTCCCTGAATCCATACCCACTACAAGTACCTTGTGCAGACCACCTCTGTTTTTTTCCTTAGAATATGTCACTAGCTTCCTGTCCAATTTCTCAGAAGCGACTCTTGCGATCTGACCATGTTGATCTATAACAGTTAATATTCTTTTCTTTTTTAAAAATTTGCTATAGGGTGTATGCCTTTCCCAGAGATGAGACAGAGACAGAGAGAGAGAGGAGAGAGAGAGAGAAATCACCTCCTGGGGGGATGACCATGCCTCAATCCCCTCTCCTCCATTTTCCTCTTGGAGTTTTTGGGTTTGCATACACACAGGCCCAGTGCATTTCTCGAGCTGCTGGATCCAGGACTACACAGTTGGCCGTGTGGAATCCAGCCTCCTTAACTGCTACACCACTTAGCTGGCCTAGGATTCTTTAAAAAAAAAGTTCATGATAGAGCATATATGTGTGCATGTTTGTGTGAATGCCTGCACATATGTACATGTGTAAGAGAGACAAGCATTTCCCACAGGGCTTGTTCATGGCATGATTTCCTTCTTCTAGTTCTCTGACTGCCAGGTCCTGGACATGCATGTGTGCACGTGGTTCGTTTTCAGGCTCACCTGGGAGAGGACTCAAACCGTGGTTGGCATGTGGCTTCCAGCTCGGCAGTCCCCTACACTACCAACTGTGTGGCAGAGGTTGGGCCAAATTATTTTGATAACAAATCACTGAAAACTTGAACTGGAATAGCTTATGGGGGAAAGGAAGAAGTAGGGGAATTGATGGCTCATCTGGTAGACTTGTGTAGGGACAGATCTCAGGAGAGGCTCTGTGTGGCCTCCGAGGATGGGCAGAGGACTTGCTTCTCTCTCCATTCTTGCCTCCACTTCCTGGACTGCTGCTGACCCATCAATGACTTTGTGAGTCTTAGAAAAAGAAGTCCTTTCCTTAAGTTCATTACCCTTTATTTCTCTAATGACAACAGTGATTATGAAATTGTTCTGCAAAGTCAGACAGGTCAATTATCACACATGAAATCATAAAGATTAGTAATAAGTTCCAAATTAGAAATTCAAAAAGGAAGGTCTCCCAGAGTTAGTAATTTGTCGTAACATAGTTAACATAGCTCACTTTTGTTATCAAGGCTTCCTTCAATTATTTGATTTCTTTAAAAGATATAACCCAGTTGTTAGATTTGACTGTATTTCTTGTAACCTTGTAGAATTTAAATGTTTTAAGATACATTTTAGATTTTTGAAGCTATGTACTTCAATGGGGAGAAATATTATGACAGGTGCGTATCTTTGCATCTGTACCACTTAAAAATAATATGCATGTGAAAAGCTGCCAAATTTTAATAGCAGTTAATACTTGTACTGAAGAAATCTCTGCAGCAACAAATATGCATTGCTACAGTATAAGTTTAGTGTGGAATTCCTTAGAGGACTGTATAAAGATTTAAGGGTGGGGGGCATAGCATAGCAATAGCATAGTGGTTAAGGGGGCTGGATCCCACATGGCAACTCTGTAGTTCAAGTCCTGAACCTGGCGGCTTGAAAAACATGCCAGGTGCGTGTGCATGTGTGCCCAAAATATTGAGAAGAGAATGAGGGAGAAGGATTGCTGTGTGGCCATCCCTCTGGAGGGTGATTTCTCATTTTCCTTCTCTTTCTTTCTTTCTGATGAGTGCACATGCCCTATAGCAAAAATAAAAACAAAAACAAAAGACTTAAGGGCAGGGGTGGCTTGATGGTGCAGAAGTAACATCCTGCTCAAATGATGCTGGATTCATCTAGAAGGCTGTGGGTTCAGTTTCCTGGTTGACCTGAAACGGAGCTGAGCTTTGTGTCTATGGTCTTGGCTGACAGGGAATGGGGCCATGGTTTGAGACTTGTTGAAGATGCTGGGCTTCCCTCTCCCTCTCTTTTTCCTTTCCTCTCTCTAATAAATAAATACACTTAAAACAAACAAAAGATTTAAGCGTGTAGTGCAGGGAGAGGGTGGGGTGCTGTACTTGAATAAGTCCTCAGTCAATATTGCCTGTAATTATTATCAATGATCGCCTGGACTCAGGTCATGGAATCCTCATCTTTTTCTCCTTTTGTCCTTCAGGATCTCAGCGGTTGCCCTGGACTTTCCATAGTAAAGGCCTTGGAGAAGCAATCTAGTTGGAAGGAGCCCCACTGCACTTGGCTTAAATAGCACTTGCACAGCGAGCTCAGCCCTCTTTAAAACTTGGACCGTGTCACCCAGACATGAGTGGCGACTGTGGTGGGGCCGGTCCTGAAGTTTCCCCAGCTCATCCCTCCCTGCACTCCTGCTGGTCAAGGGCTGTTTCAGGTTTTTGGCTCTGGCTCCTGACATTTTTTGCAGTCATCAATAATCCGCTTTCTGTCCAAGCCCAGCTACTGGCTGTGCTTGCTCAGATCTCTTTGCCTCCCTTGAATCTCAAAACTGCCGCAGCCTCCAGGTCTCCAGGGGCCGACCCACTGCGTCCTCTGTGTTTCTGACTTGGCTGTTCTCTCCCAGTTCTCCCTCCCTCGCATCTCACCAGCTCCTGAGAGGCCTGGGCGCCTCCTCGGTGCATCTGGACATGCTTTTCCCTCTGCCTGGGCCACTGTGCCACTGACTGCCCAGCTCTCCTCGTCCTTCAACATGCCACTCTGAGCCGGCCACAGGGATTGTCCTTCTCCCAAGTAGGGGGCACCTACGGAGCCAGTTCCTTTAGGTCTCATCACCTGGCATTGGTAATCAAGGGTTTTGCATATTTTATTTGCTTCATGCTTTTGAGACTGGAAGTTAGGAATTTTGTCGTTTATTTGTACTCTTGGTGCTTATCGCCATGACTCACATTTGCAGCAAACAAGTTTGTCAAACTGGAGGAAGGAATGAAGTGCTGAGAGACTGCATTGCTAGAAGAGTGCACCTAATCAGAAGGCGATTTCTTGAGGAACTGGGAATGAGGACTTGCCTGTAAGACACTCTTTACTGCTTAAGTCATTAAAGAAACCAAAACCTGGGGACCCCTCTAAGGAGAGCCATCGATAGCCCTTATTCCTGAAATGCAGCTGCTAAGCCTATAAAAGAGAAAGTCGGAAGACTTGTTTGAAAGATCTTTTACTGTCACTCTTGTGCCATCACAGCTTTGCAAGTTGGGGAAGCTTTTCTATCATCACATGCTTTGTGGGAAAGCCTATCCGGCCAGCCAAGGGAAGGGCTGGGAAAATGATCTTGAAGTCAATGGGATTTGTTTTCTGATAAGAATGACTCATTGTCTAGAATGCCTTCAGCTAAAAACAACAATATTTTTAAAAAGTACCTATTGTCAAAGGCTTTGGGCATATGGTCAAATGATTACATAATGGAATTACAGAAGCCCTGGCTGAGTCGGCCTCCTACATATTCGAGAATAACAACAACAAGGCTCCTATCAGTAAGCTCAGGTGTTGCCCTGGCAATGGCTCCGGGCCTTCCAGCCACAAGAGCTTTGGTTGATGGGAGAATCCTGGATCTGACATCTTAATCCTGAATCTGGCTACTGTAAGAAGGGTCCAGCTCATTCCAGTGTTGAACAATGAGTGAAGAGAATTCAAACACTGAAATCGGAGGCCCTGGATTAAAGTCTGTGTTCTTGCTTTATCAGTTGTGTGATCTCAGACAAGTTACTTACCCTCTCCATTCCTCTGCCCATCTGTGAGGTGGGGTATCAGCATACTAGGAGGGCTGGTGGGAGGACTAAATTAGTCAATGCATGTGAAGTGTTTAGATGAACACCTGGCATAAAATAGGCACCCTAGAAGTGTTAACTAATATTTAAAAATGCTTGGGGGTGAGGACCAGCAGATGGCATAATGGTTGCATTGCTAGACTTTCATGTAGTCAGTCACAGTTTGAGACTCGGACCTGGTGGCTTGGAACTCATGCCAGGTGTGTGTGCAAGCATGCCCAAAATCCTGAGAGGAGAATGGAAGAGAAGGGATTACACTGTGACCAACCCCCCTTGGGAGGGTGAATTCTTGCTTTCTGTCTCTCTGGCAAGTGCATGTGCCCTGTAGCAAAATGTCTCTTAAAAAAAAAAAAAATAGAGCCAGCAGATGGCATAATGGTTACATCACCATCACTGGACTTCCACATGGTCGACTACAGTTTGAGTCCTGGACCCAGATGCTTGGAACTCATACCAGGTACATGTGGCTGCGTGTCCAAAATCCCAAGAGGAGAATGGAGGAGAAGGAACTGTGGCATGGCCAAATCTAAGCAGATTATGACATCCAAATTGCACTGAAGATTAATTGCATTGGGACCCGCAGTTAGTGTAATGGCTATGTCACTGAACTCCCATGCAGTCGACTGCGGTTCAAGTCCCTGACCTGGTAGCTTAAACTCATGCCAGGCGCATGTGTGTGCATGCCCAAGATCCCAAGAAGAGAATGGAGAAGAAGGGATTGCGGTGTGGCCATCCCCCCTGGGGGGTGATTTCTGGCTTTCTGTCTCTCTGCCTCTCTCTGTCTTTCTGGCGAGCACACGTGCCCTATAGCAAAAGCCTCTCAAAAAAAAAAAAAAAAAGATTAATTGCATTGTATAATTCATTTATAATTATTTTTTTTAAAAAAGGATCATTTACTTTAAATTAGCCTTGGATGATCCTTTCAAATTTTTATTAACTAATCAGAGAAGGTACCAGATCCAGGATCTCATATTGTCTTTTTAGTCAATTAATAATGAAATATGGAATGGGCCAGCTTTGTGTTGGGATAGCAAGATAAATTATCCATACTATTTCAGTGCTCTAATTCATTAGGAGAGATTGCTTTCTTTATGTTCTGAAGCCAAAAAAGGCCTTTTAAATCCAAAACACCACCTCAGTTCTGGAACGATGTCTAGAATTCTGCAAAATTTCAAAAAGTGTAACTTGATTTAAGCTGCTAATTCATATCAGCTAGGCGTGAGATGCTGTAATGTAGGGAGGAATTCTGAGCAAGGGGAAAGAACAAGAAAGATAGAGAACTTAGGAAACTCTTCAAAGGCTTGCCCCATAGCCTACTAGCTAAGGGAACCAGAAACCACATGGCTGACCATGGCTCAAATCCTGGGCCTAATTGCTTGGGGAAAAAAAAAAAAAAAACCACATCACTGGGTATGTGTGTGTGCATGCCCCAAATCCCAACAGGATGAAGAAAGGGAGAAGAAGGAATTGTGATGTGACCACACCCCATTGGGGGGTGCTCTCTTTCCTTCTATCTCTGTCTCTCTCTCTGGCAAGTGCACATGCCCTGTGGCAATTACAAAAAAAAAAAAATTAAAAAAAAGGAAGAAAGAGAACCCTTCTAGATGGTTGGATTAGTTGCCTAGGGCTGTCTTAACAAATTACACAAGTGTAGTAGTTTAAGATCACAGACACCTTTCCCAGTTCTGGAGGGCAGAAGCCAGAAGGCAAGGCATCAGGAGGGCTGTACTGCCCCTAGAGGCTCCAGGGCAGAATACATTCTTTACTGCTTCCGAATTCTGGTGGCAGTCAGCACTCCCAGGCTTCTGGCTGCATCCAATTTCTGTCTCTGTGACCACATTGCCTTCTCCTCTGTCTTCTTTCCTGCCTGTCTCCATCTCCCTCTGACTTTTGCTTACGAGGATGCTTTCCATTTGATGTGCCCAGCCAAATAATCTAGGATGATCTCCTTGTCTCGGGATTCTTAACTTAGTTCCATGTGCAGAGATTCTTTTTCCAAGTAAGGTAACATTCAAAAAGTATTAGGGATTAGGACATTGCTATGGTTTAAATGTGTCCCCCAAAGATTATGTCTCGGAAACTCAGTCCCTAATATCACATTGTTGAGAGGTGGCACCTTTAGAGGTAATTGGGTCATAAGGGCTCTCCCCTCATGAATGTATTACTACCATTATCATAAGAGGGGTTAGTTATTCAGGGGGTGAGTTAGCAACAGATGAAAGAACAGGTTCAGACCTCTTCCCTCCCCTCCCTCTACCCTCCCTCCCTTGCTCTTCTGCCTTCTGCCATGGGATGAGGTAATAAGACCCTTGCCAGATATGGATCTCTTGATCTTGGACTTTCCAATCTCCAGAACTGTAGAAATAAATCTCTGTTCTTTATAAATTACCCAGTCTCAGGTGTTTGATTATATCAGCACAACTAGACTAGGACAAACATGGACATTTCTCTTTTGGAGCCACCATTCAACCCACTTCAAATTTTTACAGTATATTTTCAATACTTCTATGAAAAGCATCCTCAGAAAAATCATACAATACCTCATTAAAATATAGATGCCAAGAGGGACCAGCAGATGGCATAATGGTTACATCACTGGACTCCCACATGGCTGCCCATGGTTCAAATCCCAGTCCCGGTAGCTTCAAACTCAAGCTGGGCGTATGATTGTGCATGCCCAAAACCCCAAGAGGAGAATGGAGGAGAAGAGACTGTGGTATGGTCATCCCCACCCCCCCGGGGGTGATTTCTCACTTTCTGTCTCTCTGTCTCTCTCTGTCTCTCTGGTGAGTGCATGCACCCTATAGGAAAAAAATCTCTCTATATATATAGGTGCCAAAGTAGTTTCCCTAAAACCATAGTAAGTTTGAACTACTCTGTTATTTCTCCCCTCTACTTGTACGGATAATTAAGAATTCCTTATATACCCACCAATTGCATAGTTTAATTTCATTTTACACTTGTACATTTTGCCACTATTACATTTATACATATTGCTATTATGGCATATGTTAAATGCTGAGGAGAAGTAGTTAGACTTATAACTGGTTTAAGAAATATGAATTCCCAAATGGTGACAAGTCTAGCTAGAAATGACAACTGTTTCTATATCACACTTTTGAAAATAATGTTGAGGCTCTGGGATTTTCTTAATGTTCCAGATCACATATGTGCTATCTGGTCTGGGGAATGGGAAGAGAAGCCAAAACAGAGCCTTCCAGTTTTTTCTTTTTTTCTTTTTTCAGGTTTATACCTTTTTTTTTTTCCAGAGAGAGAGAGAGAGAGAAACAAGGTCCTCCCACAGGTTTCATGCTGCAATCCTTCCCCAAGCCTTCCTTACCTAGCCAAGATCACACATACCCATGTGCATGCCTCGTGTGTACAGGTTGATCTGGGAATCGAACCTTGATCTCCTCTATGGCTTCTAGCATTGCAGAGTGATGTGCTAGCACTGTACCACCACATCTGGGTCCCTACTTAGGCATGTAAGGTGCTTGAAAGTTGCCACTGCCATCTACACAAGGAAAAAGCTGAACACTTTTTTTTTTTTTCCTTTTTTGGAGAGGTTTTTGCTATAGGACGCTTGCGCTCACCAGAAAGACAGAGATAGAGAGATAGAAAGTGAGAAATCACCACCCAGGGGGGATGGTCACGCCGCAATCCCTTCTCCTCCATTCTCCTCTCGGGATCTTGGGCACGCCGCACACATGCGTTTAAGCTACCAAGTCTGGGACTCAAACCGCGGTCGACTACATGGGAGTCCAGCGACATAGCCATTATGCTAACTGCTGGTCCCAAGGCTGAACAAATTCAAATCAACAACTCTTCTTAGATCCCTCAGAGAACTGAAGTCAGAGGGCAAGGCACCATCCCCTGAACTGGAGAGACAGACAGGTGGGTACAGTCACAAGAAACTGGAGCAGAAGCCAGTGAGCACAAACCTCCCTGGACCCCAGTACCATGAAAGGAAAACCTAAACTGTAATTGATGAGTTGCTAGGTGCTCAGTGTGGCCAAGCCTGAGATCAAAACTCCATGAGGGGCGTGGGGAGCTAGTGGGTGGCATGGTGGTTGGAGGCGCTGGACTTCCCTATGGCAGACCACAGTTTGAGTGCCGATCTTGGAGGCTTGCTTTCTCACTTTACCACTCTTTTTTACTCTCCCTATTTAAATAAATAAGGTTAAATAAAATAATTCTTTAAACAACAACAACAACAGCAACTCCATGGGGGCCTAGTCTTATGGGGGACCCACATTTTATACATTTTACTTCTGGGAGCCCTACCAGGCTCTCACAGTGGACATCAAAGAAAAAGTCCCTCATGCTTCTGACAGGAGGGAGGGAAAAAGAACATTTATTTTTGGAGAGATTTTTGCTGTACGGTAGGTGCTTTCACCAGAGAGACAGAAAGCAAAAAATCACCCCCTGGGGGGATGAACATACCGCAATCCCTTCTCCATTCTCTTCTTGGGATTCTGGGTGTGCGCACATACACACACACACACGCACACACAAACACACACATGCCTAGTGTGGGTTTCAAGTTTCTGGGTCCAAGACTCAAACCATGGTCAACCACATGGGAGTCCAGTGTGAGAAATCATTTTATCGGTGCCATACCAGTGGGGTTTTACAGAGCCTGATCTCCCGGGGGAAGAGAAACTACACAACTCCAGCCCCCCTTACCTTCCTGTCTCACCTAAGGGGAGGATGAAGCAGAGACATGAGAAGCACCTCTGAGGGTGACAGTCAAGGGGTGGAGGCTCACTAAAGGCTGAGGCCTGGGCACAGAATGCGTCTCCCCACACCTTACCAATCCGCCTAGAGCTTCCGTATAATAACAGGGAGACACTGCTCAAAAGGCGGTCTCCAGCCACATACTATGGTTTGTGTCCTTCCGAAATTTATGTGCTGAGACATTGTAATGGAATGAAGAGTATGAAAACTTAATCTGAGCGTGGTATTGAAATGTAGGGCCTTTGGGAAGAAATTAGAATTAAGATCGTCAGAGCAGGGCCTCCAGGATTGACTTTTGGTGGGATTATGAGGAGAGGGAATGATATGGATGGGGACGCCTATAGACGCAGGTGTACTGCTCTGCACAGTCTTCTGATGTGACGCCCAGGACTGTGCAAGAACTTCACTAGATGTGACTCCTGGACTATTGGACTTCCAAACTGTGAGCTGAATAAACTTTTTTTCCTTTTTTTATTTTTAAGAGAGATTTTTGCTATAGGACATGTGCACTCACCAGAGAGACAGAAAGCTAGAAATCACTCCCCAGAGGGGATGGCCATATTGCAATTCCTTCTCTCCTCTGGGATTTTGGGCATACACACACATGAGTCTGGGACTGGAACCATGGTTGGCTATCCAGGAGTCCAGTGATGTAACCATTACAACATCTGCTGGTTCCTAAGCCTCTATGTTAATGAATTACCCAGTGTCTGTTATTAGACTAACACCACATAAAATAAAAAAAACATCAGAATGAATGCCTATTTACCTCAGGCCCTTTTGCCTAGCACATGGTGTCCAGCTTCCAAGGGAAAATGACAAGTCATACTAAAAGATGACAGAAAAACAGTGTGAAGAGTCAGAACAAAGCATCAGAACCTAATTCAGACATAGCAGAGATGTTGAAATGATCAGGCAGGAAATTTAAAACAACTATGGGCCCAACCACAATAGCAAGAGCAGGTAGGTGCTGCTTGCTACTTGGCAGGCTGAGGCCACATGGGAAGCCAGGGTTGGATTCCTGGCCCACCGGGAAAATAAGTCATGGTGGTGCACACCTGTGGTTTCAGTTACTCAGGAGGGCAACGCAGCAAGATTGCAACAAAGTGAGTCCCTGTCTTAAAAACCCACAACAACCTAAAACCAAAACCAAAAAATAAACCAAACTAAACCCCCCAAAAGAAAAAAAAAATTCCCAAAAAGAGCCAAAGACCAGGAGACCAGCAGGGGGAATGGTGGTTAAGGTGTTGGACACTCCCACATGGCCTACCACAGTTCAAGTCCTGGACCTAGTGGCTTGCTTTCTCACTCCTCCCTCCCCCCTCTCTCTCCTCTCTCTGTGTGTGTGTCTCTCTGTCAAATTAAAAATAAATGAGTGAATAAAAAAAAAAAAACAACCAATTACGATTATATGTAAGGGTTTTAATGGAAAAAGTTGACAATGTGTAAGAACAGATAGTTAATGTGAATAAAGAGATAAATACTATAAGAATCAAAAGGAAATGCTAGGAGTATATAAACACTGAGGGCCAGCCCATGGCGTATGGTTAAAATGCTGAATCCCGGGACCAGCAGTTAGCGTAATGGCTATGTCGCTGGACTCCCACATAGTCGACCGCGGTTCACGTCCTGGACCTGGTGGCTTAAACTCACGTGGGGTCCGTGTGCATGCGTGCCCAAGGTCCCAAGAGGAGAATGGAGGAGAAGGGGGTGCGGCGTGGCCATCCCCCCTGGGGGGCTGATTTCTCTCTTTCTGTCTTGTCCCTTCTCTGTCTGTCTGGCGAGCGCACGCGCCCTATAGCAAAAACCTCTCAAAAAACAAAACAAAACAAAACAAAAATATGCTGAATCCCACATAGTCAAATCCTGGTTCAAGTCCCAGAACTGACAACTTGAGAAACAGACCAGGCCTATGTGCATGTATGTCTAAAACCCCCAGAAGGAGGGAGAGATAGAGGAGAAAAGATTGTAGTGTTACCATGCTCCATGAGAGGTCTTTCTCACTTTCTCTCTCTCCCCTGAAAGAGCACCTGCACACTGGTAAAATAAAAATAAATAAATGAATAAAAATAATAACAAAATCCTGTAACAGAAATGGAGAACGGCTTTGGTGGGCATATCAACAGACTGGACACAGAGAAGAATCAGTGAGCTTGAAGAAATGGCAATAGACTCATCCAGGACTAAAATTCAAATAGAGAAAATAATGAAGAAGATGAAACTGAATACCAGAAGGAACAGAAGAAATATCTGGGGCAATAATGACTAAGAATTCCTCAAAATTAATGTCTTCATCAACTCTCAACCGCAGAAAGCTGGGAGAACACCATCTCCAATGAATACCGAGAGAAATATCATACTCACAGTTCAGCAAATTGAACACAAAGAAAATCTTGACAGAAACCAGGGACAAAAACACTGTATCTGTAGAGGAGCAAAGATAAAAATGACGTTGGACTTCTCTTCAGAAATCATGAAGGCCAGAAGAGAATGGATTAAAATATTTAAACTGTTGGAGAAAAAAAAGGGGGGGGGGCAAACAGGTGGCATGGTGGTCAAGGTGCTGGACTCCCACATAGCTGACTATCATTCAAATCCCTGACCCAGTGGCTTGAAGATCATGCCAGGCACGGGTGTGTGTGTGTGCTCAAAATCCTGAGAGGAGGATGGAGGAGAAGGGATTGAGTTGCCATACTCTTTGGGGGGTGATTTCTCACTTTCCCTTTCTCTGTCTCTCTCTGGTGAGTGGACCCACAATGTGTGTGTGTTTGGGGGAAGTTAAAAAGAATTCTCCAGAAGAAGAAAAATGTTTATCAGAAACTCAGATCTGTGTAAATAAAGGAAAGAAATAAGTGAAGGTAAAAGAAAATAATTTTGTTTTTAACTGATTTAGCAGATTGAAGTTTGTTCAAAATAATAATAGCAACCATGTCTTTGGTGACACTAGCTTATGGGCAAGTAAACTGAGTGCTATAAGGGAAGAGAGGGAGGAACTGGGGATACGCTAGGATGCTTGTACAACTCAGGAAATGGTTTAGTATCATTTGAAAGAGGAGCAGGATTGGTTGTCAGTGTATAATGCAAACCACTAAGAGTCAAAAATAAAAATGGGAGCATATAAAATACTCAAAAGGTAAAGAAAAATAAAAGAAGACAAAAAATAAAAGAGCAACGGCAATGGATAGAAAACAGTTATAAATATGATACGTATTAATCCAATCATAAAAAGTCTTACTTAATTTTAAAAATCAAAACCACTCCTCAGTGGGGTGATTAAGAGCAAGGATTTCAGTTAGACTGTTTAGTGGGTGGTTTGGTTCTGCCCTTTCTAGTTCTGGGACTTTCTCCTATTCCTTAAACTCTCTTTTCTTAACTACTCCCCCTCTTTCTTTTTTTACTTTTTTTGCCATAGGGTGTGTGTGCTCTCCAGAGAGAGATAGAGAGAGAGAAAGTGAACCCTCCCGAGGGAGAGGGGAATGGCCACGCCACAATCCCTTCTCCTCCATTCTCCTGACATTCTGGGCATATGTATATGTACTCAGTATGATTTTTCAAACAAACCACTAGGTCTGGGACTTGAACTATGGTCACCCATGTAGGAGTCCAGCTCCTTAACCACCATACTACCTGCTGGCTCCAATTTCCTCATTTTTTAAAAAGGAAAATAATAGTACCAACCTCATAATGTTGTAGGTGTCAAGGAGATAATATCAATAAAACCTTTACTGCAGGGCCAGACATAGAATAAGCACTCCATAAATATGGCCTACTATGATTTTGTAAGAGAATTGGAAGGAAAATTTGTTATTAAGTACTTATTCTGTTAGGCACAGTATAGGTGATATGCTGTTACAGTCTGTACAGTGTTTACTAAATAAAAATGCTACACAAATGCATGCGTAGAGAAAAATGATAAAAATACGGCAAGGATGAGTGTGTATGTGTGTGTCTACGAGAGAGCGAGACAGTGGAAAAAAATCCCTAAATATTTGTGTCCATCTCCTGTTCATATGTTGAAATCCTAACCCCAAGATAGTAGTATTAGAAAGTGGGAGGTGATTAGAACAAGAAGGTGGAACCTCATGAATGGGGTTAATGATCTTATTATTATTTTTTAAAGAATTATTTTATTTACATTTATTTATTTATTTATTTATTTTAATTTGACCAGAGAGGGACAGAATGAGGGGGAGGGGAGAGAGAGAGAGAGAGAGATAGAGATAGAGAGAGAGAAAGAGAGAGAGAGAAAGTGAGAAAGTAAGCCACCAGGTCATCAGGTCCAAGATTTCAACCATGGTTAGTCATGTGGGATCCAGCACCATTAACCACCATGCTACCTGCTGGCCACATTAAAGAATTATTTAATTTAATTTAATTTATTATTATTATTTTTAATTTGACCAGAGAGTGAGAGAAAGTGAGAAAACAACAAACTGCAAACCGCAGTTCGGCATGTGGAGTCCAGAGTCTCAACCATGACTGTACTTGCTGGCTCTGAGATTATTGATCTTATAAGAGAGGCTGGAGAGAAACCCCTCACCCCTTCTGCCTCGTGAGGACACAGCAAGAAGTTGCTGTCTATGAGCCAGAAAGCAAGTCCTCACTGGACAATGACTCTGCCTTAATTTTGAACTTCCCAGCCTCCAGTCTCCAGAATGGTGAGACATACATTTCTGCGGTTTATCAGCCATCCTGTTTATGGTATTTTGTTATAGTAGTTTGACTGGACGCTCAACATTCAGCGATAACCACTGTCAACACCTTGACAATTCTTACAGAAAAATTTTCAAAAGAATTACTTTATTTAATTATTAACTATTATGTATTTATTATTTATTTTAGTATGATCAGAGAGAGAGAGAGAGACAAAGTGAGAAAGCAAGCTGCCAGGTCCAGGGATTGAACCACAGTGGGCCATGAGGGAGTCCAGTGCCCTTACCCACCACACCACCTGCTGGCCTCCTTTCAGATCTTTTAATGCATATGTGTGTATATAAACAATTTTTAAAATATTTATTTAATTATTATTATTATTATTATTTGCTGTCGTCACCAGAGAGAGAGGAAGTGAGAAAGCAAGCTGCCAAGTCCAGGACTTGAACAGTGGTCAGCCATACGGGAGTCCAGCACCTTAACTACCATGCCAATTTTTATAAAGGGGATGATTATGTATGTTCTATTTTTATCTGTTTTTACCTTTGGTACATCTGTAACATCTTGCTATACATAAAAACACAATTTTAAAAGTTTTAAAAGTGTGCATCAATTTTACCTGAAGTTTTAAAATTAGTAAGTCACTTTGTTTTGCTGATGGAAATTTAGAGAGCTGCAAATAGAAGCTAAACAAAACAACAGGTCTCTTATAGGAACTGAAGCCTTTAATAGCTTCTCTGGGAACTCAAGCAGAAATGGGCATATAATGAAAATCCCCATTTTCAGCCAACATGTTGAAAAATAAAAGAAAAACAAGATGGAAAGTCTACAAAGGTCAGATTAGAAGGTTTTCTTTTCTTCTTCTTCTCTTTTCTGGAGAGGTTTTTGCTATAGGGCGACTGTGCTTTCCAGAAAGACAGAGAGAAACAGAGACAGAAAGCGAGAAATCATCCCCCAGGGGGATGGCAATGCCTCAATTCCTTTTCCATTTTCCTCTTGGGATCTTGGGCACGCACGCACACGCGCCCGGCGTGAGTTTAAGCCACCAGGTCTGGGACTCGAACCGTAGACGACCACATGAGAGTCCAGCGACATAGCCATTATGCCAACTGCTGGTCCCGAGATTAGAGTTTTCCAAATGGTAAAATTTATTGCATAAACTTCTAGACCATTATGATGGTCACATATATGTGTCATAGGGTCTGAAGAAAAAGGAGCAGAAAGAGTAATTGAAATGATCTTTTTAAAAATAATTATTTAATTTTGGGGCCAGTAGATGGTGTAGTGGTTGGGGTGCTGGACTCCCATATGGCTGATTGTAGTTTGAGTTCTGGACCTGGCAGCTTGCTTTCTCACTCTACCTCTCTCTCTTTCTGTGTCTCTCTCTGCTTAAATTAAAATAAATCAATAAATAAATAACAGTGATAAGTAAAATTAAATAAAACAATTCTTTAAAAAAAGAATTATTTAATTTCATCAATTTGTTAATGTATTATTTTTTAATTTGACTAGAGAGAGACACACAGAGAGAGAAAGAAGGAAGGTGAGAAAGCAAGCTGCCAGGTCTGGAATTCACATTGCCATTGGCCATGTGGGAGTCCAGTGCCTCATGCCCCACACTATCTGCTGATCCCAAGTAACTGAAATTCCATGTGCTTAGTGTGGTGGTTACCTCTCCCTGGACAGAGATGTGTTTTGAGCAGCCACATCCTCCTCCATCCCTTGACCCCGGGGAGGC
>NW_006159518.1:1929027-1930081 GCF_000334495.1 Tupaia belangeri chinensis | reverse complement strand
CTGATTGTAGTTTGAGTTCTGGACCTGGCAGCTTGCTTTCTCACTCTACCTCTCTCTCTTTCTGTGTCTCTCTCTGCTTAAATTAAAATAAATCAATAAATAAATAACAGTGATAAGTAAAATTAAATAAAACAATTCTTTAAAAAAAGAATTATTTAATTTCATCAATTTGTTAATGTATTATTTTTTAATTTGACTAGAGAGAGACACACAGAGAGAGAAAGAAGGAAGGTGAGAAAGCAAGCTGCCAGGTCTGGAATTCACATTGCCATTGGCCATGTGGGAGTCCAGTGCCTCATGCCCCACACTATCTGCTGATCCCAAGTAACTGAAATTCCATGTGCTTAGTGTGGTGGTTACCTCTCCCTGGACAGAGATGTGTTTTGAGCAGCCACATCCTCCTCCATCCCTTGACCCCAGGGAGGCCTGGGAATGGGTGGGGCCTGCATTTCTTTCCCATCAGCCTTTGCCCTACAAGTCTTAACAGTCTGTGGGCAAGGAGGCCTCTCCACACCCTTCTGCTCTGGTTAGCAGCCTCAACAAGGGCTGTGGCATGAAAAGCTTGGGTGTCACCAGGCACATTCTTTAAAATGCGAAGAAACCCAAACGAAAGTCCACACCCTGAAATCTGCCTGAGAACTGGTCATTGTTTCATCTGGGTTCCACCTTTTCTCTCAGGGAACAAGAAACAAACAATGTGGGTGGCAGATAACACTGCCGGCTTTAATGATAGTTGAGCTAGATGGGGCCTGGTGGGATGGAGAAGCAGGCGGGGATAACTTTAGAGCAACTTCTGAAACACAAAGTATTTTTTTTGGAATGGTTTATTTAATTCTATTTATCATTATTATTATTTTTTAATTTGTTACAGGGCACATGCACTCACCACAGAGAGACAGAAAGAGGGAAAGTGAGACAGCAAGCTGCCAGGTCCGGGACTCAAACCGTGATCTGCCATGTGGGAGTCCAGCACCTTAACCATCATGCTACCGGCTGGCCCCAACACAAGCACTTTTTTTTTTTTTTTTTAGGGTTTTGCTTTTGGGTGGCTGGG
>NW_006159518.1:1911036-1927025 GCF_000334495.1 Tupaia belangeri chinensis | reverse complement strand
ACTTTTTTTTTTTTTTTTGAGAGGTTTTTGCTATAGGGTGCGTGTGGTCACCAGACAGACAGAGACAGACAGAGAGATAGAAAGCGAGAAATCACCCCCCAGGGGAATGGCCACGCCGCAATCCCTTCTCCTCCATTCTCCTCTTGGGATCTTGGGCACACATGCACATGCGCCCAGCGTGAGTTTAAGCCACTGGGTCCGGGATTCGAACCGCGGTCGACTAAGTGGGAGTCTAGCAACATAGCCATCACGCAAACTGCTGGTCCCTCAACACAAGCACTTTTATAAAGTAATGTTTACTGGCCCATCTGTGGTGGCACAGAGGTGGGTTTCTGGATTGACTTGCATAGGCCAGGAGTGTCTGCCATGACCCTCCTGGCTGGGAAGGCTGGGAGTAGGATCACAGAGTGAGGCTATTAAGGATTTCTCTTTCTCTCTCGGAATAAATTATAAAACTTAAAAACAGTTTGTGGTGGAAAATTCAGGAAGCATAGACAGAAAGGAAAGTACAAATGACCTATAATCTTACCTCTGTGAACATTTTAGTGTATACCGGTCTGACATTTTCTACACACATTTACTTACATAAATTACCAAAAAATGAGATCATAATGAACAAATGTTGTTATAACCTGCCTTTGTCACTTAGCAAAATATCAGAAACAGCCTTCCATGTCATTACATGACTTAACATTAGGTTCTGCCTTTTCTCTTTAACTTTTAAGAGGTATCCTGTTACAGCATTACAACTCTTGTTTTATTAGCACTTTGATACCTATTTTTATTGGATGAGGCCACCGTAGCAGCAGCAGTAGCAGTAGCAGCCTTCTTTTTATGTGAGAAGTTTCTTTTTGGGACTGGCAGGTGGGATGGTGGTTAAGGTTTTGGATCCCACATGGCCAACTACATGGTTTGAGTCCTGGATCCGGTGGCTTGAACATTACCCAGGTGCGTGCGTGTGTCCAAAATCCAGAGAGGAGAATGGAGGAGAAGGGATTGTGGCGTGGCCATCTCTCCTGGGGGGATGCTTTCTCACTTTCCCTCTGTCTCTCACCAGCAAGTGCACACATCCTATAGCAAAAACAAAAACAAAACAAAACAAACAGAAGGCTCTTTTCTTCATCCACTTCCATGGAACCAGTTCTATTCATTTTATCTAATTCATATCATTCACACTGAAGACCATTCTCTGGCTCAGATGCCTCCTTCTGTGGGCACGTTTTGAAGGACTGACAAAAGTAAAAGTTTTGCGTATCGTAGCACATGTGTTACAGGAAAAGCTTTTGTTGCAGGCTTCCAATTTAGCTCTCTTGAATACCCCCTGGTTCATGAGAAGTGGCTTGGGCAAGCTTTGAAAGATTCATTTTACTACAAAAAGAGAACAGACGTTCTGGGGTCTGAAGGGATTTGTACTTGAAGACACTGCAGTCAGCAGGGGGTCGTGGTGAGCATTCTGCAGACAGAATTGTTTTTAGTCCACCGCAGCCTGGGAGACCTCCATGCGCTTGAGCCCAGCCTCCAGCCAGAGCTGCTCAACCACCTTCCTAGCTGCGACTCTGGAAGAACCAGAGCTGGGGCGAGGAGAGCCAGGCCGACTGGCAAGTCTGCGGGTGGAGGGGTTGGTAGTCAATCTGCGGGGTCATGGGGGTGGGGGCTCCATGAGTGCTCGTTTGTAAACTGGCAGTGAACAGCAGGCTCTAGGTTTCCCTTGTCAGTGAGTCACTGTCACCATAAAGGACCACCTTCCAGATCTTTCAGAGAGATCTGCCTTTTCATTGAGCAATAAATCAGTGTATGACGAGGTCTCAAAAATTCATGGTAATGTGGGGCTATGGTGGTTAAGGCACTGGGATTTCCACATGGCTGACAAAGGTTCGAGTCCCAGACCTGGTGGTTTGCTCGTGCTCTCTCCCCCTCTCTCTCTTTCTGGCAAAATGCAAGTGAGAAAATAGCAAAGAAAGAAAGAAAAAAAGAAAGATCTTTAAAAAGTTCAGGATAATGTGTATTATGAAAAAGGAATGCAAGTTTTCAAATATTTTTTCAATTAAAAATTTTTTTTGAGAGATTTTTTTGCTATAGGGTACGTGCACTTGCCAGAGAGACAGAAAGAGAGATAGAGAGACAGAAAAAGAGAAATCATTCTCCAAGGGGGATGGCTACATCGCAATCCCTTCTCCATTTTCCTCTCAGGATCTTGGGCACGCATGCACGCACACACGCCTGGTGTGAGTTTTAAGCCGCTGGGTCTGGGACTCAAACCGTGGTTGACTATGTGGGAGCCCAGCAACATAACCATTATGCCATCTGCTGGTCTCAAAATTTTAAATTTTATTATTTAATTTGATACAGGGTACATACGCTCTCCAGAGAGAGAGAGAGAGAGAGAGAGCGAGCAAGCCAGCCTCCAGATCCAGGACTCAAACTGCAGTTGGCTAAGGTGGGAGTCCAGCACCTTAACCACCATACCACCTGCCAGCTCTCAAAATTTTGTTAAAAAAATTAACTTGTACTTTAATTCAAATTTTACATGATCTTTTTATTTAATTTAGATTTTTTCCATAGGGTGTGTGCACTCACTTAAGAGAGACAGAAAGGGAAAGTGAGAAATCAGCCCCTGGAGAATGGCCACACTGCAATCCCTGCTCCTCCATTCTCCTCTATAGTTCCTGGGCATGCACGCTAAAATCCCTTCTCCTCTCGCCTCTCCAGATCCTGGGCATGCATGTGCAGGCACCTGGCATGATTTCCAAGCTGCTGGGTCCAGATCCTGTGCCTTAACCACCACCACCACCAGCTGGCCCTACTTGAACTTCTTTTTAAAAAAAAAAAAACTTTATTTATTTATTTTAATTTGACAAGAGAGGGATGGGGGGTGGTGGTGTAGTGAGAAAGCAAGCCACCAGGTCCAGACTCAAACCAAGGTCGGCCATGGGGGAGTCCTGTGCCCTTAACCACCACTCCATCTGCTGGCCTCCCTATTTTAACTTTTGAAGTCCCCTTGTATTAGCCTGGGTTTCTTCAGATGTCGTTTTGCTACAAGTCTCTTCTTCCTACACTTTTTTGGAACAGAAAAACATTTTTCAGCAAGCTTGAACCCATAGTCCACTGAAAAATGAAAATCACAAGAGAAATAGAAAAATACATTGTGTGAACTACTGACTTAGTTTTCTTCTGGGCTGGACCTCTCTTATTCACTCAAAAAACTTGCTCAGAAACAAAAACAAAAAACAAAAACTGGCCCAGCAGGCTGGCAGGTAGCATGACAAGTGAAGTGTTTGATCCCACAAGACTGACTATGTGGTTTGATTCCTGCACCTGGTGGCTCGGGAAACATGCCAGCGTCTGTGTGTGCATGCTCAAAATCCCAAGATGAGAACGGAGGAGAAGGGACTGAGGCATGGCCATCTCCTCTTGGGAGTGATTTCTCACTTTCCCTCTCATTGTCTCTGTCTCTCTGTCTCTCCAGCGAGCGCATGTGCCCTAGGGCGAAGACCTCTTTGAAAAAATCTTCAGTTGTTTTTTAATTTTTAAACAGTGCAGCTACTAGAGAATCAGAAATTCCCTCGGTGACTCCCATTTGTGGATCGCACTGTGTTTCTGTGGCAGGGCATGAGCATGGGTCTTTGAACCATGGCCGATACCAGGTAGTTTCCAACTACTCAAGGTGTAGAGCTTTCACCCTGGATGGCGAGAGTGCGTTCTCTCTCTGATGTGCACAGGTGTCCTTTGACAGTTAAGAAAAGCTGGTGGGAAAATGGAATTATTATATGAGTTTATTTTGGTGTGAAACAACCTTGAAGCCCAGCCACCCGCTTGGTGGCTCCTACTCTTGGGAGTGTATTTTCACTTTTACTTAATAAACAAGGCTTTGCATTTATTAAAAAAAATTATGAAGTCCAGGGGCTAGATGATGGTCCAGCAGTAAAACAAGACACTCTGTGAGGCCGATCTACATGGGAAGGTTCCAGCCCATGTCCAGAGACCTCCCTGGATATGCCAGACACACATACTGCCGTGAGCCAGGGTTGTCTGAGGCTGGGGGCAGATTGCAGCGTTAACATGCTGTTAAAGGCATCTCTCTCTCTCCCTTTTTCTCTGTTGCTTTCACTAAGAAAGAAAGGAGGAAAGAAAGAAAGAAAAAACCTTGAAATCCCTGCATATTTTTTCACAATACGCATTTTCCATGAACTTTAGAAGACCCCCCCCCATATACACACTTGTATTAATTTAACATAAAATTAATTAAAAAGTGAAAAGAAAAGATCGGCAGATCCATCTTATCTGTGGTTAAATTTTACTGTATAATGATATCCAGATTTTAAGAGCTGAGTCTTGGGGCCAGTAGATGGCATAATGATTATGTTCCTGGACTTCCACATGGCTGAACATGGTTCTAGTCCCAGGCCCGAGTGGCTTGAAACTCACACCAGGTGCGTGTGCATGCGTGCCCGAAATCTTGAGAGGAGAATGAAGGAGAAGGGACTGTGGTGTGGCCATCTCCCCTGGGGGGGTGAGTTCTCATTTTCTTTCTCTGTCTATGTCTCTCTGGAGAGTGCATGTGCCCTATAGCAAAAATGTCTAAATGAAACAAAACAAAATTGACTCTTCCTCCATTTTGGTTCTTGAACATCCTTTCATATTCCAGATAGGTTAGGCTATCAGGTGCCCATCTGTTGGTGCAGAAGGGCAGGCCTTGTGTTCCGCGGGATCTTGTCTGGGCTCCCTCCTCGCTTCTTCTAGAGCTGCTTAGAGCTGACTCTAGGACAGCTCAGATGGGGGCCAGCGACCTAGAGATACAAAAAGATGAGTGGGGCCAATCAGCATGTTTTTCTTTCTTTTCTTCCTTTCTTTTCTTTTTTTTTTCTGAGAGATTTTTGCTATAGGACGCGTGCTGTTGCTAGGGAGACAGAGACACAGAAAGCAAGAAATCACCCCCTCAGGGGATGGCCACACTACAATCCTTTCTCCTCCATTCTCCTCTCGGGATTTTGGGCACGCATGCACACACATCCAGTGTGTTTCAAGCTTCCGGGTCCAGGACACGATGGTCGACTTGGGAGTTCAACACTTTAACCACCATGCCACTAGCTTGGAATCTGAACTGGAGTTGGGGAAAGAAGAAGGCTGTTATTTGTGGGAAGATGGAAAGATGCCAAGAGAAGCAGTAGGGGCCATAATGGCCATGGCCCTGGGCAGCCAAAGCTGTAAGGAAGCACTTGTGAGCAGCATGCTCTGAGAGCCGGGAACCCCACCTGCAGAGACATGGAGACAGACTGAGGAGGGCGAGACGACGACTGGTAGCGTCAGGGAGAAGCCGGCGTGAGATCAGCAACATCCCACGGATGAGAGGTGGCTGAAGTGAACACCTTGAACTGAGGTTATACAGATCGGATTTGATTTCTCCTTTTGGCCTGGCTTTGCAAAGATTCCTTTTCTTTTTCTTTTTTCTTTTTGATATTGCCAGAGAGTGGATGCACTTGGCAGAGACAGAGAGAGAGAAAGAGAAAGAGAAAACACCTTCAGGTGGGCAGTGGTAATACTGCAAATCCTTTATTTTCCATTTTTTTTATCCTGTTGTGGCTTGGGGTAAATACACACACACACACACATGCCCAGCATGTTTTTCGAGCCACAAGGGTTGTATTCAAACTTCGGTTGACCAGGTGGAATCTGGTCCTTTAACCATCAGGTTGTGGGGGATGGCCTATGAAGAATTCTTCTTGGCCCCAGCAGGTAACGTGGTGGTTAAGGTGCTGGACTCCCACACGGAGTCGACTGACTTCAGTTTGAGTCCTGGCCCTGGTGGCTTGCTTTCTCACTTTCTCTCTCTCTTTCTGTCTCTCTTTGGGAATTTAAAAAGAATAAATAAAATTTGGGGACGAGCAGTTGGCGTACTGGCTATGTGGCTGGACTCCCATGTAGTCAACTGCGGTTTGAGTCCTGACCTGGTGGCTTAAACTCATGCCAGGTATGTGTGCATACATACCCCTGAGAGGAGAATGGTGGAGAAGGGATTGTGCCGTGGCCATCCCCCCTGGGGGTTGATTTCTCACTTTCTGTCTCTCTGTCTCTCTCTTTTTGGAGAGCGCATGTGCCCTATGGCAAAAAACTTTCTTTAAAGAAAATTAAAGAATACTCCTTTAATGAGGCTGGGCCGTTCAACTTTCCATGTATTTCTGCACATGGGGAGCAATGTTATGGGTCTCCTTTTCCTGAGAGAGAGGTTCTTTCTGAGAATCAAAAAGTTGAAAGGAAACATTACTTTTATTTTGGATCGTATTTACAGATAATTTTTTTTTTTTATACCTAAAATGCTTTCAAGTTTCAGGTACATTCCAGGTCATCCTTTCCACCTCCTCACTTTCTGTTGGGTCCACAGGCAGTTTTAATTGTCATATTCTCACCCTAGTTTTTATATTATGTAAAATAACCCTTGACTGACTGCTGCTAAGTCATATAACTTAATATTACTCTTTAAAATGCTTAAATATTTACTTGCTTTTGTGCATATTAAGAGGAGGATAATCCCTTGATTTGCCACTGAGCAGAACTGCAAATCTTGCCAAGCAGGTTGGAAATCTACTTTCCTTTGTAATTCAAAATTGATTCTAATTAGTGAGTCAGAGCTTTGGTGTTAAAAAGTATCCAAATTTACTGCAAGAAGTTAAAAACAACTTACCTTTATTTCTATTACTATTTTTATTGGCAAGGAGAACACTTTTCTTGCTCTATTACAGTTCTCAGCTAATTATAAGGCATGCTGAGGGAGTGCTTAGTCCACTTAGACTGTCCTACAAAATACCATAGGCTGGGCGGTTGAAATAACAGAGATTTATTTTCTCACAGTTCTCGAGGCTGGAACTCTGGGATCGGAGTGCTAATACGGCTTGGTTCTGGTGAGAGCCCTCTGCCTGACTTGCAGATGGCTGTCTTCTTGCTGTGTCCTCACATGGCAGACGGAGATAGCCAGGTCTATGTTGTCTTTTCTAAGGGCACTAATCTCACCGGGAGGGCCCCACCCTCATAACCTCATTTAACCCTGATTATCTCCTAGAGGTTCCATCTCACAATACTATCATATTGGGGATAAAGACTTCCACAGATGAATTTGGTGAGTAGGGGACCCAGTTCAGTCTGTATCAGACATCAAAACAAATCATTGCCTTAGATAGCTTTTTTTCTCCTTATGCATTTTCACCTTTATAGCTTGATATTGATCAAGTTGGCAGGTGATTCAGAAAGCAGTCTTGAAATACAGGAAAAAGTATATTAATAATAATAATACACTTTTTACATTATATGAACAGCATAATAATAACTATTAACATCCTTGTTGCCTCCCGTCTGATTTGTATTAAAATATATGAAGGAGTTCAATTTGATTTGTTTGTTCATTTAATTTTTAAGTTTTTGCCATGGGGCACGTGCAGTTACTGGAGAGAGACAGACAGAGAAAATGAGAGAGAACTCACCCTCTGGAGGGATGGCCATGCCATGATCCCTTCTCTTTCATTCTCTCCCTGGAATTTTGGGCACGCACACACACGCTCCCCATGTGATGTTCAAGTTACTGAGTTTGAGCCTCAAACTGTGGTTGGCCATGTGGGAGTTCAGTGCCTTAACCCTATGCCACCTGTTGGCCCCAGTTTTATTTATTTTTCACTCTAGTCATTCAATGATTAAGCCAATATTTATCAAGTCCTTACTGGGTTGTAGGCACTGTGTTCAGTACTTTATGAATTAATGATGAATTAATTGACATAAATTAATTTACATTGATAAATTAATTAAATTACATCCATCAATTAATTTACATTTTTGTTTTAGACAGGATCTCACTATGTTGTAATCCTTCCGCCTCAACCTTCCAAAAAGTGGGGACTACAGCCATATGCTACCGTGCCTGACTGTACGTGAATTAAACATATATATTTTTAAAGGTTTATTTATTATTTCATGAAAAAGAGAGAGAGAAAGGACTCCTGCCAGGGCCCAGGGTCTTCCATGGTGCAGTCCCCCCTGAAGTCTTTCCGCCAGCCAGGCTCATGGGTGTGCCCAGTGTGTTTAGTTGCCCTGAATCCAAACCTAAGTTCTTCCCACAGGCTTCAGCATCATGCAGTGGTCCCTACTGCTGGTGCCACTGTGACTGGGCCTACTTTATATTTAAAAACCTAATGTAGTGGGAACCAGCAGTTGGCGTAATGGCTATGTCGCTGGACTCCCACGTTGTCGACCGCAGTTCGTGTTCCGGACCCGGTGGCTTGAAACTCACGCCGGGCGCGTGTGCGTGCGTGCCCAAGATCCCGAGAGGAGAATGGAGGAGAAGGGATTGCGGCGTGACCATCCCCCCTGGGGGGGTGATTTCTCGCTTTCTGTCTCTATGTCTCTCTCTGTCTGTCTGGCGAGCGCACGCGCCCTACAGTGAAAATCTCTCTCAAAAAAAAAAAAAAAACAAAACAAACAAACAAAAAAAACCCTAATGTAGTGTGGTAGGTCCAAGCCTGGAGGTAGGAATTTTCTAGCTACTGCATTTCTTTCTTTGTTTCAAGAATCACTTGTTTAATTTTTAAAATTATTTATTTATTTGATCCCATTTGTTACCATTATTTTTTTATTTGACAAGAGAGAGAGAAAGGGGGCTGCTAGGTCTGGGACTTGAACTGTGGTTAGCCATTGGGAATTCAGAGCCTTTAATCACCATACCACCTGCTGACCCTCACTTATTTAATTTCATTATTATTATTATGATGATTATTATTTTAAATTGGACCAGAGAGAGAAGGAAAGTGAGAAAGCAAGCCACCAGGTCCAGGACTCGAACTGTGGTCAGTCATGTGGAAGTCCTGCGCTTTAACCACCATACCACCTGCCGGTCCCAAGCTACCACATTTCTAAATCCTTTCTGGGAAAGTGAAATCTTGCCTCCTATGCCATATAGGAGGACAAGGCTTTTAGAAAGTTGTTAGAGAACAATTCAAGAAAACCATGACAGGTTGCGGAGCTAAAGCAGAGGCTGTGGGTATGGAGATTCAAGTGGTCTTCTGGAGATAAAATTGGCTAGTATCTAATTTTGGGTTGAGTGGGTTAGGCGAGGGAGAAGTTTGGGTTGATTTGTAGGGTTCTGGTTGAGAGAATGAGGATGTTACTCACTGAGTTGCTCCATAGAAGAGAGGAAAATCCATGGAGATTTGGAGAGAAATATGCTGATGCTGTGAACTACCTATACTGCTCATGTTTACAGGTGCAAAATTAAATGGAGAAGTGGGTAAATACCTGAAGACTGTGAGCAAAGTAAGTCTTCTATAGAAGGGGCAGGGAGAGAGGATGGACTCTTTTTGTGTTTTTGCCCACAACATTGATAAACAGGCACAGCTATTGGGACCAGCAGATAGAGTAATGGTTACATCGCTGGACTCCCATGCAGTTGACAGTGGTTCGAGTCTGGGACCTGGTGGCTTAAAACTCACTCTGGGCATGTACGCATGTGTGTGTGCGTACCCAAAATCCTGAGAGGAGAACGAGGAGAAGGGATTGTGGTGTGGCTGTTCTCCCAGGGGGTAATTTTTCACTTTCTGTCTCTCTTTCTCTGGTGAGCCCACATGCCTTATAGCAGAAATCTCTCTCTCAGAAAAAAAAAAAAAAAAGCATCATAGCTATCTTGACTTCCAGATGATTAAACAATGAGCTTGAGGACTTCAGAAAAAAAGGGAGTATTAGTTTTCTATTGCTGTTGTAACAACACAAACGAATCGACCAAAAACAGCACGTGTTTATAATCTCACAGTTCTGAAGGTCAAAGTCCTACAATCAAGATGTCAGCAGGACTAGCTATAGGAGGGAATCTGTTTCCTTGCCTTTTCCAGAGTCTAGAGGCTACCTACATTCCTTGTCCTGGGGCTCTTCCTCCACCTTCAAGGCCAGCAGTGTAGCATCTTTAAATTCCTCTCCCACCTCTGTTTTTGTCGGCACTTCTCCAACTTGGACTCTCTTGTGTCTCTCATACAAGAGCCCTTAGGATGATAATGAACCCACCTGGATAATGTGGGCTACTCTCCCCATCAACATCCTTCCCTTAATGACATCTACAAAGTCCCTTCTGCTATGTAATGTACTCACAGGTTCTGGGGATCAGGATGTGGACATCGTTGGGGGGCGTTATTTTGGTTAGCACTGAGGGTCTCTTTCTATCTCTCTTTTTAATTGCCGAAGAGTGTGTGCACTCACTAGAGAGAGATGTAGAGAGAGGGAGAGGGAGAGGGAGAAAGCACCCATTAGTGGAGCATGGTCGTGCTACAATCCCTTTTCCATTTCTCCTTCCCATCAGGATTTTGGGCATGCATGCACTCTACCCCATGTGCTTTTTCAAGTCACTGGGGCTGGGATTTGAACCATGGTGGGCTGTGTGGGCTTCAGCTTCCTTAACTACTAAGCTCAGAAGGTCTCTCTTATTCATTATCCTGGGGGCTTAGTGCTGGAAGGACCAAAATAAGGGGTTGCTGCTCCTCCTGCTTTTCCTTTCTTTTTTTCCCCCCAAATCCTGTAATGTTTTAGATCAAACTTGCAATTATGAGTTGATAGCTACAAATGCTTTAATTCTTTTTTGAATTATTTAATTTGATTACTTTTAAATTTGCTATGGGGCACATGCATTCATCAGAGAGAAACAGAGAGAGAGAAAGAGTGAGAAAGCAAGCTGCCAGGTCTGAGACTTGAACCATGGTTGGCCACATGGGAGTTTAGTCCCTCAACCACCACCACCTGCTGGCCCCTACAAATGCTTTTGATAAATTGGGAGTTGGGGGCTTATTGTGATGAAATATGTCATCTATCAAGAAATGTGGTGGGTCAGCTTGTGCTGTGTTGGTTAAGGTAACTGGATCCCACATGGCCGACTGCAGCTGGACTCTCAGACCTGGCAGCTTGACGAACATGATGGGAGCATGCACGTGTGTGTCCAACATCTCAAAAAAAGAGGGAGAGATGAAATAGAAGAGTTTGCATTTCTCACTCTTCCTCTCACTCTGTCTGTCTCTGGCAAGTGCATACACCCTCTGGCATATTAAAAAAGGAGGGAAGGAAAAGAAATGTTGAATCATTATTTGAAGTTTGTGGCTGTTATGTTGGGAGGGAATATTGAACTAATGTGAGTATATTTTCAGCAGGTATGCAAAAGCAGAGTAGCTCCCGAAACAGGAAAACAGGGCAGTCACCCTCAACCTCTCACTTTAGAGTGCATTATCAGGAGAATCAGGTAGTGTCTACTCCTGGTAAGAAGTGCAGGCAGCCTGTTCTGACTACCTGGGCTGAATTGGAAGTTTCTCTTCTGTTCTACGGAATCTAGAGCAGAGTTTATTTTTTAGAGAATTGTGCTGTAATCCTTTGCTTGCTTATCTGTCCCTCTAGATTTTATCATCAGCAGAGATCATGCCTTATTCCCCAGTGTATCCCTTCTGCCTAACCTCTTGTGGGCCAATAATTATATACTGAATGGAAGGAATGGAAGTAATTGTTTCATAACAGCTTCTGAATCTTGAATTTCCTGTAATGTTTTAATTTTACATTTTTCATTGACTTACAATGATACTGTAATGGTAAATGGGCTAATTTCTCTAAATTGCTTAAGATCTTTGCAGAAGTGCCTCATTAGGCTAAGCTCATATGCAGCTATCAAATGAAATTCTGAGATAAAATTTACTATTTTCCTTTAGTTTCAACTACCAATGTTGTTGGTTGGGAAAACTTGCCTTCGTGAATTTGAGCCAAGTCTAAACAATGTACACAATTTTACACAATGCCTGACAAATGGAAGGCACAAAATAAAGCCTTATAGAAAGGGGTGGGCCAGCAGGTGGTGTAATGGTTAAGGTATTGAACTCTCACATGGTTGGCCGTGGTTTGAGTCCTGGACCTGGCAGCTTGAAACTCACTCCGGATGCGTGTGCTGTGCATGCGTGCCAAATCCCAAGAGGAGAATGAAGGAGAAGGGATTGCAGTGGGGTCATTCCCTCTGGAGTCAATCTATTGCTTTCTGTCTCTTTGTCTCTACAGTGAATGCATGTGCCCTATAATAAAAATCTCTCAAAAGAAAAAAAAAGGCGGAGAGGATAAAATACTTAATCAATACAGAACCCTATGCTCTATTGACTACTGCATTTCTAGCACCATACCTTTAAGGAAATTAAAAAAAAACAAACGAATCTTGTATGTAAATTCATTAACTTGTCACTGTTAATGAAGTGGAATGCACGTCTTTTCAGTCATCATTGGCATGTTAGTCAGCTTTTGCTGCAGTAACAACCCCCCCCCCCCCCCCCCCGTTCCCCAATTTCAGTGACTTACAATAACAAGTACTTTTTTCTTCCATTGTGTAAGGCTGTGAGTGTGCTGTGGCTCTGGTGAACACTGCTTGGCTTACTGAACTTCTTTGGGTTCTATTGTCTGGACAGGTCTTCTCAATCTTGGACAAAGTCAAAGCAACAGCTACTTCCTTGGGTGTGTTCTTCTCAAGGTCAAGGCCAAAGCTCCAAGGGGTGGAGGAGCAGGAACAAACTATGTAAGTGCATTTAAAGGCTTTGCTCCAAGACACATATATCTTGTCTACTTACATTCTATTGGCCAATGGAGGTCACATGACCAAATTCAGTATCTTTGTAGTGGGGAAATGCACTGCATACAGGAAGCGTTGCCAGGGTGACTAGAAAAAGAACTGTGAACAAATAATATAATCTACCAGGATCTGCATCTGAGGTAATGCTTGTCAAAGCCACTATTTGGCCTTTTATAACATTTAATTACTCTTTAAATTTTAATTTGGAGTCTACTTTATGTAGCTTTCATAATATAGGTGATTCTAAGGCCTTCAACAGAGTAGGTATAAATAGATGACTGTGAAATAGTAAGGTGACTTGGGAAATTTAGCTAAAGAAAATATTGTACTTTATAAATATATTAATGTTACTATGAGGGCGATGATGGTCAGTTATTTTTTAGAACTGTGGATAGTCAGGCCGGCTGAAAAGGATTTAAATGAAAGAAAAGCTACTGGGGTATAGTTACCATAAGGAATGATTCCTTAACCAGTCAAGTGAAAAATAACATGGAAGGGCAAAAGGTCTCCCTAGTGAACAATTAAATCATTTATTTGCCTGAAGGAGGAAGGCTGGGCCAGATGACAGGTCTCTGCCAATTCTCTGTTTATAGCATTTTGAATTTGGAAATTAAGAAGTCCTTTTAAGACAGATGGCATTAAAATTCTCTGCCCCTTAGTAAAATGGCATTAAGAAACCTAGAAGCTGGTTTGATACAGAAAATGAAAAGAGTAAAAGAAATAAGTATGAGAGGAAGTTATAACTCTGAACATTCATTGCTTATTCTTTAGAGAATAACATAACACAGTTAATTCTAGTTTTAATGTAGAGTAATCTCTCCCCTTGCCCGCGGTTTCATTTTCTACAGTTTTAGTTAATGGCAACAGCATTTTGAGAGGTTGGGGGCGATGCAGGAGGCCACATTCAAGTAACTTTTATCACAATACATGGTTATAGTAGTTGTTTTTATTTCTTTAAAGTTTTTTTTTTTTCTTTTCTATAGAGTGTATGTGCTTACCAGAGAGTGGTAGAGAGAGAGAGAAAAAGAGAGAAAGTGAGAAACGACCCCCCAGGGTGGATGACCACACCACTATCCCCTTTCCTCCATACTCTCTTGGTATTTTGGGCATACACACAAATGCACCCGGTGTGATTTTTAAGCTGCTGGGTCTGGGACTCAAACCACAAAATTAGTCATGTGGGATCCACCTGCCTTCACCTCCATGCCACCTGCTTGCCTCAGCTGTTCTGTTTTGTTACTAGTTATTGTTGTTAATCTCTTCAGCTGTGCCTAGTTTGTAAATGAAACATTATTATACATACGTATTATTATACATACGGTATATGGAGGGCTCTGGTACTGCCCGATGCTTAAGGGGTTCACTGGGGATTTTGGAAAGTATCTCCCTTAGATGGGAGGGAAACATTTGTTTTATTCATACTTTCTGTAAGCATTTAATTAGTACCTGCTGTGTGTCAGGCATTGTGATAGGTGGGGCTTGGTAACAAATTATACAATTTATAGTTCAAAGATTTAATATAATCATCTATAAATGTCAATATCATCATCATTTCCAGAGAATTTTATGAATAGTATTTAAAAAGAGAATAGGATATTTAAACTATATTTTATAATCTACAGTTATGAAAATCTAAGTGCAAAAAATAAATACTTCTTTCCTCAGGTATTTCTAATGAGCTCTGAGCTATTTTTAAAAAATAGTTGATCCTCTGTAACAGCAAATTATTCTTTTATTTGCTTTCGGGGTGGACTTGTAAACACAGCAATGAGTGGTTTAAAGGCTACTGCATTTGGTAAATATTTTTACTTTTAAAAAATTGCCAAAGCAGGCACAGGCTGGCCGGGAAGACAGAGAGAAAGAGAGAAAGATCAATATATATATAGAGAGAGAGAGAGAGAGAGAGAGAGAGAGAGAGAGAGAGAGAAAGTATTCCCTCCCCCCAGGCCCTTGTCATGCCACAGCAATCCCTTCTCCATTTCTCCATCCTGTCAGGATTTGGGGACTTGCACACATCCTTACTGTGTATTTTCAAGTCACTGGGTCCCAGACTCAAATTAGCTGGTAGGCCATGTGGGATGCAGCTTCTTTAGCCACTAGGCCACAGGGCTCCCTGGTGAACGTTTCTGAAAAGTCACAAGACACCACATTATTATAGTATGTTCATTAGTGCAACCTAGGAGGTTCTGAAGTCAAGTTCTCTCTTTTTCATGAAAAGCTGCAGTGATTTTTTTTTTTGAAATGACAGAAATATTTGTCACAGTAGTTGCTATGTGGCATTTCTGAGTCTTAATCTGTGCGCTAGCAACGGAATGTGCTTGCTTCTTTGTTGTAACCGGTTTATAATAATCCTGGCTGACTCTTACTATGTACCAGAAGCCAGGCAGATAGAAGGTCGTGGAACTGCTGACTCATTTAATCCTCACAGCAGGAGGCTAGGAGCCGGTTTCTAGCTCTTTTTTATCCCCATTTCGTAGATTCGAACACTGAGGCTCAGAGAGGCAAAAGCATTGGCACAAGGTCACATGACTAATTCATGGCAGCATCGGGCTTTGAACTCGGGTAGTGTAACTCCATTTTGCTGCCTCTCATAAGGCAAATCTAATAACCAGAGATCTTACTCAAATGGAAAAAGTGATCCCGGTTGCTTTTGGTGGCATCCAGTCCTCGGCCTTCAGTTTGGTTTCCTGACTCTTCTGGCTCAGAGCATGAGTTTGTAACTGCGTCCTTCAATGCAGGGGATGATGAACTTTTCACGGGTCTTCTGGTGCTTAACTGCAAAACAATGCAGTACACACACACACGGACACACACCAGTGCAATGCACGCGGCCGTTTATTAATCACGAGAGGCTTGATACAGGCCTAAAATGACCAGTCCTCTCCAAGGACAGGTAGAAAAAGTGCAGAGAGACGTGCCAGTGAGAGAAGACGGTTCTTTCCCACCCAGAGCCCAAGGACTCCGCGCAGGCACGCGGGGGACGCGTCCTCGCGGCAGGGGCCCGTGGGAGCGGGCGCGGCACAAGCCGCCGAGCCGCCGGGACTTGATTCTCCAGGTTCCCCGCGGGTCTCCAGGCCCCAGCGCGTCGCTGCGCGCCGCCGGGACAGCCTCCGCTTTGGGACTTGGCGCTGCCGAGGTCGTCCCTGTCCGCGTCCCCTGGGCTGAAAGAGGAGGGCGGGCTCATTCCCGCCCCGCGCTCCCCGCGACCTCTGGGTGCCGAGGACATCAGCCTGGCAGCCAGGGAGTGGGGGTGCATCCGGCTGGGGAAGAGGAGCGAGGAGGAAGGGCAGAGGCTGTGCGAGTTTAGCGCTCCCCCCAGCTGTCACCCCACCCCTTACCTCTCTGGGCCGCTCCTTCGCCGCCGCCCACCTGGGCGCGCCCG
>NW_006159518.1:1902894-1910594 GCF_000334495.1 Tupaia belangeri chinensis | reverse complement strand
GCAGCCACCCACGGCCACCGCGACAATGAACCCCCAGTGCGCCCGCTGCGGGAAAGTCGTGTATCCCACGGAGAAAGTCAACTGCCTGGATAAGGTGAGCGAGGGGGCGCCGGGCCAGCCCGGACCTGCCGGGCGCCGGCTGCACCTGCTCTGAGAAGTTTTGGCACCAGGCATGGGAAGAGCTGAGTGGGTTGGTGTGTTTGCGTGTGTCTTGGCACCGGGGAGGGCGCGCGAAGGGAGACGCCAGCGGAGTGTCAGAGACCACGCTTAGGAACCGGAAAGCCTTTTGTCGGGGTGCGGGGCTGCGTGGCTTCAGCGGAGCTGCTGCGGAGGGCGCACAGCGGTGCGCGGGCCCCGGACCCAGGGCCCCGGAAAACCAGGCTGGACACTCAGGGGAAGATTCGGGGAGCCGTGCCCCCTCTTGCCTCCAGTCGTACCCCCTCACTAACCCCGCACCTTCACCTCACCCCCGCCCCAGCGCCTCCGGTGATGGCGGTGGGGGGGCAAATAGTAATTAATATGTCATGGGGCGGACGCTGCCGCATTGCTATGAATAAATACTCCTCTCTCCCCAAAAGCCTGGGGTCCGCACCGCGAGCTGGACCCACGGGTGTCTCCTTTTTTAGCCGGTAGGAAGTGGCTCTGCCCTCTGTCCTTCCCGGGTGTGGATGGAGTTAAACAGCCTGGGAGAGACACCGGGCGCGATCCCGGGTGACTGGCAATTGAAACCAACTGGAGGCGTTCCCGTGAAATTTACATTTGGTGGTACAAATGCCTCATCAGAGCAAGCTGTCATTTGAACAGTCGTCCGTCCGGGACAGCGTCTGCAGTGGAAGCTGGGCTGGGATGGGGGGCCAAGGGTACTAACGTAGTCGGCTCCTGCCACCGCGGGTTGCCTGACTTCCGGTGGATACGTATTTATCCAGATCCCACAAACATTGCGTTTAGGCACTTTGAACTGGATTTCTTTTTGTTTTGAAGCCACTCTATGGGCCCCAGTTCTCCACTAACCCAGCTCAGAGCTCCTTTCTGGCTGCTCGTTGAAGTGGGATATGGATAGAACTGTGGCAGCTCTGCCATCGTGAGTCTGAACGCGGTGGTGGGGATTAATTTAAAACTCCACTTTAATAGCTGCCTGCTTTATTTACCTAACTGAAAGTACATAAACACATCCAGTGTTACCTACTATCATCTTGTTGGGAGATTTTCAAATACGGGGACTGTGGATGCACTAAAACGCCTTCATTCTGTCCCCGTCCTGGCAAGAACTGGCATTATAGTCCAATTTAAAATATTTATTTATTTTTTCAGTATTGGCATAAAGGATGTTTCCACTGTGAGGTCTGCAAGATGGCTCTCAACATGAACAACTACAAAGGCTATGAAAAGAAGCCCTATTGTAATGCGTAAGTATTGTCAGCGTGGGTGTGCTAGGTGTGGCACGGCGCCAACATAAAAGTCACTGGCCCTCCTGTTCCGAAGAATGGACTCCCTGTGTCTGTCACCCAGGTGGGGCAGTGGCCAATTACCTGTGTGCCATAGACTCTGCGGCCTGTACTTAGTGGAAGGTCACTGCCTTTATGTCTTTCTAATGTGTGTGTCTTCAGTCAGGTTAGCTTTTGAGGCTCATGGCTTTGCGGAATTAGGGACATTTATTCGAAGCTGCAGAACATACCTCCTGAACATCGTGTGGGCTCTGAAATACATGTCAGGTAGATTTCCATTTTAATCATATGCCAATTTCCACTTTAATCATAGGATGTTGCCATATTGCAATTTTATATCTTAATCTAGTTGCTAGGGAAAGGAGTCTTGTTCACTTCATTTTAGTGGAGACCACTGCAGAGATCCTGGGACTTAAACAGGGAACTGAAGAGCTGATCTGCAGATATTCCTGGTAGGTTAGTAGTAGGCCTGCTATAGTAGGCCTGGCATTTTGGGCTGGTTAGTAGTGGGGATTCAAGAAGGTGAGCTTTCCTTGGCAGGCTTTTAGGTAGGCATGCTTCCTGCCTCGAAGAGCCATGCGCTCCCAGTTTCCTAGTGTGTGACACGCTGCCGACCCTGTGTCCAACCCTGTTCTAAGCACTTTGTGCAGGCCGGTTCATTCAGTCTTTACAGTGACTGTTAGGGGGCACTGTTACTGTCCTCACTTAACAGGTAAAGAAATGGAGGCATTGAGAGGCTGGCTCATAGGTGAGGTTTACAGGTTTTGAGGTTCACTTCTGCTTGGAGGGCATGGTTTCTCCACTCCTGTGAGCATCTCTGCACACCAGACTGTTTTCCATGGTAGGCTTTTGGGTCTGATTGTTGGGCTTTCTTCCCAATTTCCCTGCGGGCTGGCCTGGTCTGGAGGTGGCAGAGGGACCTCTGACCTTTAGCTGGAATGTTGTCAGAACTTCATCCTCCCTGGAGTTTTGGAAGGAGGTTCATTCAGGGGTCCTGACAATGGAGGGGCCGTGGTTAATTCATGCTTCGTCACATACTTGGAACATTATCGTAGACCATACATATCTGATACATGAATGTCATGTATGCCTACTTCTCTGGTGAAGACCCTGACAAAATTTTTCTGGTGAAGATCTACAAAAAACCACACAAAAAACAACAAAATTTAAGTTCTCTTTGTGTGTCCTTCAGATCCTAGTTTAGTGCTTACACGTGGACCAGAAACTTTTCCAGAAATCAGAAAGTGGGGGCATTGGATGCAATTCAAGACTTTCTTAGATAAACAGAGTGTAGAGATATTTCCCAAACTTAATGGATGTTTGCAACCCTCTTACACCATGCCTCTGACGGAGATAATGTGAAGCCAAAAGGAGGTTTCAGTGTCATGGTCTCCTGCTTCCTTTAAAGAGGGTATAAATGACTGGTTAAAGATCAAAGGCAGGCAGCAGTAAGGAGAGGGAAAAGGGTCCAGGCAACCCATAAACAGAATAATTGTCCTTGGGTTAAAGGAAAGTGAGCCATTCTTCCTGTAACTGTTTCAGCTGGCAGTCTGATTCGATCACGCTTTATGGACCACGTCAGGATTCTTTACAATTCAGGGGCTGGAGTTTAACCCAATGATTTTTATTTTATTTTTTTTTAAGAGGTTTTTGCCATAGGGCACATGAGCTCGCCAGACTAACAGAGAGACAGAGAGACAGAAAGCGAGAAATCACCCCCCCCCCAGGGGGGATGGCCACACCACAATCCCTTCTCCATTCTCCACTCAGGATCTTGGGCATGCACGCACACGCGCCAGGCGTGAGTTTTAAGCCACTGAGTCCGGGACGCGAACCGCGGTCGACTATGTGGGAGTCCAGCGACATAGCCATTACGCTTACTGCTGGTCCCTAACCCAATAATAATAATGCCTTTGGGTGTCCCTGGTAGGCATGAAGGGGCTGGGAGGGAATGACGAAACAAGAGAAAGGAAAGAAAGAGGAATAACAATCACTATAGCAATAGGTAGGTAGAAAGGTAGATAAAGAATTGAATGAAGGAGAAAAAGAAATGATAAAAATAAAAGGACAGAAAAAGATGCAACCAAGTAGAGTCATTGATTACACTGGGCCACCTGAAAATTGTTGCTTAGTTGAAGTTCAGGTAAATTAAAAAGATTATCATCTGGCCGGTAGCATGTGGCTGGATCCCTCATGACCAACTGTGATGTTTGAGTCCTGGGCCTGGCAGCTTGAAAAACATACTGGGTGCATGAGCTTTCATGGCCCAAATCCCAAGAGGAGAATGGAGGTGAAGGGACTGTGGTGTGTCCCTCCTCACTGGGGGTGCTTTCTCACCTTCCCTCTCTCTTTCTTTTTTTTTTTTTGGAGAGGTTTTTGCTATAGGGCGTGTGTACTCGCCAGACAGACAGAGAGAGACAGAGAGACAGAAAGTGAGAAATCACCCCCTGGGGGGATGGCCACGCCACAATCCCTTCTCCATTCTCCTCTCAGGATCTTGGGCATGCACGCACACGCGCCCGGTGTGAGTTTAAGCCACTAGGTCTGGGACGCGAACCATGGTCGACTACATGGGAGTCCAGCGACATAGCCATTACGCTAACTGCTGGTCCCCCTCTCTCTTTCTTCTGTCTCTCTCCAGCTAGGGCATGTGCCCTATAGAAAACAAAAAAAAGATATTCATGTTTCGCAGCAAATCCTGGATGAGTCAGGAAAGGCTAGTTTGCATTCTGACTTAATAGCGAACTAGGGCACAGAAATGTTGGATTTGGACTCTAAAACAAAAAGATGATTTATAAATAGGGAGCACTGTGATGTATTGTTTCATAAGTCGGAGTCATATTTTTAATACTCTAGGTATATAAAGTGAGTGTTTAATTTTCTCTCTAAATTCTTTAATCCTAGTACCTTATTATTTATTTTTTTTTAGACTTTTCTACAGAGCATGTATATACACTGGAGAGAGATGGGGGTGTCAGGAAGTGAGAAACCACCCCCCAGGAGGGGGAGCCATGCCACAGTCTTCCCTCCTCTATTCTCCACTCAGGATTTTGGGCATGCATGCACATGTACCTGGCGTGTTTTTCAAGCTGCTGGGTCCCGGACTAGAGCTGCATAGTTGGCCATATGGGATCCAGCCACCTTAACTGTCATGTTACCAAGTTGGCTGTATTATTAATTTTAAGGAATATTTTTGGGTGGTACTTCAGATATTTTGATTTTGAGTGAACATGATAATCTATCAAACAGGTAAAAAGGGGAAGACAGGAATCCATCCTTAGTGGGTGCAGTGAATAGAGAGATCTAATTTTTTTTAAAAAAAGAAGTATTTATTTACCTTTATTTACTTATTTATTTTAATTTGACCAGAGAGGGACAAAGTGAGTGAGAGAGGGGATGAGGGAGTGAGAAAGCAAGCTGCCAGGTCCAGGAATCGAACCATGGTTGGTTATGTGGGAGTCTAGCGCCCTTAACCACCACACCATGAGCCCCGAGAGATTTTAAAATTTATTTAATTTAGCTGTTAGGTTTGTGTCATAGCTTGATAGGCACCTCCAGAAAATTTGCTACAAACTGGCCAAGTTACAGGCTTTGTCTGCCGTTAGGGTTCTAGGCCTGGAGGCCCCTAATAGTCTCAAGCTATGTTTTTCTGTGGGACACGTCGCCATGCACACTTACTGGTCAGCATGCATTACCCTCTGGGGACCTGCATACATCTGCTCTCATTCAGGCGCTGTGTGTCAGTCAGCTGCTCCCTGTGGTCAGCAGAGCTGCCATAATTTCTCCGGGTCAATGGTGGAAAATTGATTCTCTAATGTATATCGCTTCTAGACAATGACAGGTTCATTGTCCATGTAAAGCACTGTTTTTATTGGTTCCTAGTTTGGTTCAGGAGTCATTATACTTATATGTTTACATGAAAATAACTATTCATCTTCCCCATTTCATTCATACCAAAGTGTTGAAAGAACAATGAATATCTGTATATACCTGCATTGACATTCAGCTCTCATTAACCTCTTTTCCCACGTTGCCTCCTATTTTTACCTATCTATTTATATGTACATTTTTATTATTCTTGAACCACTTGTCAGTTTTATATATCTGGACATTCTGTCCCTAAAAACAGCATCATGCATGCACTAAGAGTAAGGATCTTTTCTTAAAGAATCCCAGAGCTATTAGCACACACAAGAAAATATACAAAATTTCACAGTGACGTGTAATATCTTGTCCATGTTTGCATCCCCACCATTGTTTTTTAATAGTTGTTTTTTTAAATCAGGATTCAATCAAGGATCATAATTTACTTAGTTGTTATTAAACGGACAACTTTTTGTTACTGAAGATTCGGTATCATTTATTCAGTTTCTGCTGTCATTTTAGTGGATTTATGTAACCTCTCGGAATTTTTAGGGAGAGAATGTAAGTGACATTCTTTGGTGAAAAGAACACCCATAATTAACTGAAGCACCTCCAAAATAAATATTAAGATTATGCTTAAGCATGTGAATTCATGAACACAGACATTTAGAACTATTTTAAGACACTATGAAGGCTTTTTATTTTAATCGATACCTGAGGGCATTTTTTAAAGGAATAAAGTCGTGAGTATTTCTTCAGTTTAAATATGTTGCTTGTTTATATTCTCATGTGTTTAGAAAAGGAACAAGTATTCTGTTTGATTTCCTGCAAAAGAGAACATGTATAAAATATAATTTACATGATATTTAAATTCTGATCTTTTGATAGAACGATCAAAGTAGAGTGCACGTTGGATGTAAGAGTGGGTATAATGCACATTTAGTCCCTAACACAGCAGTGCACACTATTAAAATATTTAAAAACAAACTGGTCTACTTGAGTACGTGCCATGTTTTCATAAGCCTTTATGTTTCATAAGCAGGCAAGGGATTCTTTAGCACATTCAGATTTTTTTTTTTTTTTAATCATAGAACTTGCAGAGAGGGCTAGGCAATATTCTTATCGCTAAGAGGTGCTGAGAAAATCACACTAGATGATTAGACAAAACACACAGCTCATATTTAGATGTGAGTTTATATGCCAAGTTAAGCTCTACACATTTTGCTTCCCGGCAAGTCACACTAAGAATATAAACCCCAAGGCCACTTGTCAAATAAATTATTTAATTTATTGTGTATGAAAGTCAAAACTGATGTCTGTGTGTTTGTGAGAAGTGCAGCAGTTCTTAAATTGTTTCTGTGAGGTCTTAACACTTAGAAACAGCAGTGTCAGTGGCCGGCCTGTTAATATGCTGTCACCAAACGGCAAGTGCCTTTCGGTCTGGTCTGAGGAGGGACTTGGTAATGATGCAGTAGTTTTAGCATGACCCTGCCAATAATTCCCTCATGGCAACTCTTCTAAAGGATTTTTTTTTTTTTTTGGTTAACATTTGTCCTGACCTGTCTGTATTGAATATGTTATATCTGTGTTAAATACATCTTTAATGATGGGGTCAAAGAAAACAGATATCTGTGTTAAGTGTGTTTTGTTATCCTTCCAGATAAGATGCTCTCTCACCAGAGAGGGAGTTTCACTTAATGTGATTTTGGAAGACTTGAAAAAAGGACAGCAGCAGGCGCTGTGCGTTGTGTTTACTTTCGCTCTGCCTGTGTTAGCATTTCCTCCCGTGAATGTTTAGTGACTATCCAGCCTGGAAGATGCTGAGCTGAGAGCTGCTCATTGGGAGTCTCCCAGAAGAGCCAGCCCAACTCCGCCAGCCTGCCCCGGGGGTGTGTGGGGGGGTGGGTGATTATGTAGGCCAGCCCTTGCCAGCTCCCACCACCTCTTCCCTGTTGGCCAGTTGGAGACCAGGGAAAGAAATTAAATTTAGACCTGATTATTTTCCTACCACCTATTTCCCTTATCTCTGTCTGGGTCTTCCAGTTTTAATTTGGTAACTCTCCGAGGACTTAAGTTATCTTAAGGGGATTTATGAGATCCCAGCTATTAAGTTAGCTTTAATTACTTAAGAACCTTTCATGAAGTGCCACATGTTGTAATTAGAGTTTTGGGGCCACACAGTGCTGAGTTTTGAATCCTGGCACCATCTAGGAGCAAGCTAGCAAGCCTTAGTTCCTTCATCTGTAAAATGGGAACGTAATGGTGAACCAGAGGATCAGTGAGGCAATGGACAGGAAGGTTCTAGCATAGTTCCTGGCATGGAGCAGACTTCCACTGAACAGTAGCTTAATATATGTTAATAATAATTTCCTCAGAAGTTATTTTAAAAGG
>NW_006159518.1:1883951-1902863 GCF_000334495.1 Tupaia belangeri chinensis | reverse complement strand
GTGTAGAAGGGAGAAGTTTATCAAATAAATAGTAGGCAGTCATACTTTTTTTTTAAATAAAAAACTATTTAATTTTATTTATTATCATTATTATTTTTTTTTAGTTTGCTTTAGGGCATATGCATTCATGAGAGAGAGAGAGGAAGTGAGAAAGCCAGCAGCCAGGTATGGGACTCAAACTGCAGTTGGCCTTGTGGGAGTTTAGCACCTTAACCATCATGCCAGCTGCTGGCCAGGGAGTCATTTTTTTTTAAGAGAGAATTTTGCTATAGGGCATGTGTGTGTGACAGACAGAGTGAGAGAGTCAGAAAGCAAGAAATCACCACCTTGGGGGATGGCCATGCTGTAATCCCTTCTCCTTCATTCTTCTCCCAGGATCTTGGGCACACATGCCTGATATGAGTTTCAAGTCACTGGGTCTGGGTCTTGAACTGTAGTTGACTATGTGGGAGTCCAGCGACATAACCATTATGCCATCTGCTGGTCTCAGTCCCAATTTTTCTTTCTTTTTTAAAGATTTGTTTTATTTAACTTTATTTATTTAATTTTTATTTTAATTTGACTGGGTGAGGTGGGGAGGGGGGAGAGAGAGAGAGAAAGTGAGAAAGCAAGCTGCCAGGTTCAGGACTCGAACTGCGGTCGGCCAGTGGGAGTCCAGTACCCTTAAGCACCACACCACCTTCTGGCCCCTCAGTCATTTTTTAAAAAGGGATTTCTGTCAAAGTTTTTCACATTGTGGGCTGATGTGAACCCACCCATTAGAGGGTTATAACCAGGATTTTAAAAAAGGAGAAAAAAAGCAAGACTAGAAAAAAATAATCAGGGTGCATTTCAGTAGCAAAGAGAAAATTGTTTTGGGAAGCTTTTAGTTTTGTTTTTTAGGATTTTGTCTTAGGGCGAGTGTGCTAAGAAATGGAGAGACACAGGAAGAGGAGAAAAGTAAGAAATCACCTCCTGGAGGGTAGCCACTCTGCAATCCCTTCTCCTCCTCTTTGTATTTTGGGCATGCATGAACACACTGACATATTTTTTAAGCTGCCTGGTCTGGGATTCAAACCACAGAGTCTGCCATGTGGAATCCACCTGCCTTAAGTGCCATGCCACCTGCTGGCCTAGCAAATGTTTTAATTTTAAAAAATAATTATTTAATTTAATTTATTATTATTATTACCACTTTAAAATTTGACCAGAGAGAAAGAGGGAAAGTGTGAAAGCAAGCCACCAGGGGACTTGAACCACAGTTGGCCATGTGGGAGTTCAGCGCCTTACCCACCATGCCACCTGCTGGCTCCAACATGTATATTTTTTAAATTAAATTTTATTATTTTTTCTCATAGAATGGAGAGAGAGATGCATATACCCTGGACAGAGTCTGGTCATGCTATGATCCTCCCCAGGCTCTGAGTCACCAGGATGTTGACTTGTATGGATGTGCGTGGCACGTTCAGGTGGACTCAGGATCCAAACCCAGTCCTCCAGTGTGGTTCCAGGATTACTCAGTGGTTTCCTACTACCTGCGCCACTGCCACTGGGCAGCCTGGCCACCATTCCTTCAGTGGTACAGGCACACGTGTGTACTGGATTATGATGTAGAGTGTTTTTATTAGAGCGGTGGCTGGAAAGTTGGAGAAACACTAACGTAGTTCCATACTCCTAATCCTCCATACAGCAGGGAGCATCGACTCTTGTCTGTGAGTACAGTGCCGTGCAGAAAGCTCACAGAGGACAACAGCCATTGCTCTAAGGCTCTGCTGTCTGTGCGACCCCTGACCTCATGCTTTTGCCCTGGGGCCAGCCCATCACAGCTGTCCCATAGGTCGCAGCTCAGCGGTCAGAGGCCATGGCATACTGTGTGTGAACCACATGCTTTCCCCCACCAGCCCCACAAGGGATCTGTCTTGCACATTCTCATGTCCCCGGTGTCTGACACTCAGCAGGTGCTCCTGAAATGTCAGCCACCTCAGTGACTGGGAGGATTGTACCAGCATCTCTGATTGTACTCTCTGCACTAACTCTCTAGTTCTGGGTGCAGCCAGGCTGGCTCTTTTCTGGGGAGGTGGACAGAGACTGGGCAGTCTAGGAGGGACCAGGGTAGGATTAGCCTGTGAACTAATCCTGACCAGTGGTCTGGTGACCAGGTTCCATGAGGTCTGAAAACCAAGGGACAAAGTATCTCCACTGAAAGGACTTGCTTAATGCCTTCCAAACCATGATGACCTTGGTGGAATTCGCTTTCACTGCTTAGAGGCTCAGTTTCAAAATATAGCATGTTTCTAAGAGCACTCTATTGATGTTTATTTTTTCCTGAGTTAACAAGATAATGTGTAAAGTAGGACCCAATAAGAATGTTATAGAGATTAAATGGAGAAATGTTTGCAAGTTTTAACATAAAAAGCAGCTTTTACTAGGTACCTAAATATCAGTTCACTCCCTTGTTTATAATATTAAATCGAGGGCCAGCAGGTGGTGTGGTGATTAAGGCACTGAACTCCTACGTGGCTGATCACAGTTTGAGTCCCGGACCTGTTGTCTTGCTTTCTCACTATTTCTCTCTCTCTTTCTCTCTGATGAGCACACATGCTCTATAGCAAACTAAATAATAATAATGATAATAAATAAAGTTAAATAATTTTCAAAAAATTATTAAATCAAAAGTTGTCTCATATTTATCCCTTAAAGAGGTGTTAAAAGTGACAGTTTCTATGGAAGGATATTATGGAGTTCTAGTTAACATCAATTATAACATGCCTGCTTGATTTTTTAGTTATTTGGTCGTTGGAAAAGTCATGATGCATTTTTGCATAGAAAAATATGCCATGACTTTTCCAACTACCCAATTTATTTATTTTTTTGCAAGATTTTTGCTATAGGGTGTGTGTACTCACTGGAGAGACAGAGAGACAGAAAATGAGAAATAGCTTCCTGGGGGGATGACCACGCTGTGGTCCCTTTTCCTCCATTCTCTTCCTGAGATTTTGGGCGCACACACACGTGCCCAGTGTGAGTTTTGGGTTTGGGCCTTGAACCACAGTTGACAATGTAGGAGTGCAACGATGTAACCGTTACGCCATCTGCTGACCTCTCAATGAGCCAATATTTATTTCTACATAGCACCTAATAGGAGAGGTGACAGTTTGTTGTTATAATTAGATGATTGAAAAGAGTGGAAGGAGGCACTTTGAGCCACTGGAACAGGTTCCAGTGTATAAGTGAAATGATCTGATTCTCATTTGCTTTATTGAACCATTGACAGTGTCTAATGCATTTGAATATCTTTTGAAATGATGGAAGAAGGCCTTATTCATGAACCACGCACGGAGTTCTGTCCCAATAGAAATGTTTTCAGAAGGTGCCTTTGATGTGTAATCTCTGTCTTTTTTATGATGATTATTTATTACAGAATGATGTCAGATTAGAAAAGATTTTGAGATGAAGCACAGCGAATATCTCGTAAATCACGGTGAAATGCAAGGTTAATGCGAGATACAGATGTGTGTGCTTAAAGGTGTATTGATTATGTGTCACGGACCAGGGGAAGAGTACATTTTGGCATGTCTTCTTTAAACGTTTTCAGATGAGTGCTTTACAAAGCAGTTCCTGGGGATGTCAGGGAAAAAGAGAGATGTAGACATAGCCACACGTGACATCCTCGTCCTCAAGGGCCTGAGTACCCAAGGTCTCTAGAGCAAGGAGAATTCGAGCTTCTTTTCTACTCATTTCTGTTTCTGTTCTGTAGTTAGTATTACTAGGACTATCTAGGCTTTTAGCCACAGGAGAAATGGGATCTAGAATAAGATTTATGAGCCAAATGCCCAGAAAATTTCAGTGACTAAGTGAAAAGGATTATCGATTCTTCTATGCTCAGGTTTGCTGTTCAGATTCAACACAGTCCTGCAGATGAATCAAACAGTTCCACGGGCCTCTCTTGTCAAACCTAGATATGGAAACAGATAGAACCATGAAAACAGGAAGTTGGGAGCAGGACCATGTTTGAATGGCTATGACTGTTTATCCCTGCACTGGAAACGCAGTTTTAATTTTATTTATAGTTAGCCATGCCTCTTTCTTGGAGGAGTTGCTTTCATTTAGTGTCTGTTTACTCTTCTACATTCTCTGTTGACTCATTCCCATTGAATTCTCGGAGGAGCTAGAAGAAAACTAGTTAGATGTGTGCATTCTCGAACAGCACCTGATCGATGGCTGGACTGGTGATCGATGATACTTTTGTTCAGCTCAGCAACCTAAAAAGCCATTTAGACAAAAACCCTTGATTAGCTCCTCTAATGCTCATTATCCACAAAAGGCAGGAGCAAACCCAACACAGAGAATGTGGGGAAATAGACAGGCTGTGTTCAGCCAAGGGTCTGCAGGTCTGGGACATGGAAGGGGAGTTAGACACTTGGTGCTGTTGAGTTTATCTTTAAATATGACCTCATTGTCCACTAGTGATCAAGAGTCTGAATTCCATCCGTTTCAGGCTATGACCAGCAATAAGAACATTGTGATCAACGTAGACATCGGTACAGGAAGACGTACCCTCTAAACCGCTGTTTTTATTATTAGTATTTTTAGTTTCTAGCTATAGGGCACACATGTTCGCTGGAGAGGAAGAGAGAGAAACTGAGAAATCACCCTGTGGGGGTTGACCATGCTGCAGTCCTCCTCAGGATTTTGGACATTCATGCACACATGCCATCTTTCTCAAGCTGCCAGGTCTAGGACTAGAATCACAAAGTCAGTTGTCTTAACTTTCATGCCACCTGTTGGCCCAATTGCTGTTACTTGTGATCCTCTGTTGTTTGGGTAACCTCCACCACCCTCTCCTGGCTGATGTGCCCCCTGTCCTCCCAGGCTCTGGGGCTGTGTGTATCTCTGCCATCTTCCTCACCTTCCCTCCTAATCCCCACCCTCATACACTCGTTCTTCCTGCCCTTGTCCTCAAGGCTCTTTTATGTTTGGCCAGTGACTTTATCATTGTCCCCTAACATGGTCTCTTTGTTCTAGTCTTTCTCTTTTTGAGTACTTTTCCTGCCACCACAGTTATCTCTCAAAAAACATTGTCTGGTTATTTATTTATTTTTTTGTAGAGATTTTTTTTTTTCTTTTTTTCTTTTTTTTTTTTGAGAGGGTTTTGCTATAGGACGCGTGCACTCGCCAGACAGACAGACAGAAAGCGAGAAATCACCCCCAGGGGGATGACCACGCCGCAATCCCTTTTCCTCCATTCCCCTCTCAGGATCTTGGGCACGCACGCACACGTGCCCAGCGTGAGTTTTAAGCCACCAGGTCGAACCGCAGTCCACTACGTGGGAGTCCAGCGACATAGCCATTACGCTAACAGCTTGTCCCTATTTTTTTGTAGAGGTTTTTGCCTCAAGGCGTGTATGCTCACTAGGGAGAGAAAGACAGAGACAATGAGAGGGGAATGAGAAATCAACCCCTGGGGGGAGGGCTATGCTGCAATCCCTTCTCTTCATTCTCCTCCCAGGATCTTGGGCATTTACACACAGGCACCCGGTGTGAGTTTCAAGCCACTGGGTCTGGGACTTGAGCTGTGGTTGGCCATGTGGGGGTCCAGTGACATAACCACTCTGCCATTCTGCTGGTCTCAAAAATTGGATTTCTAATGTACAGTCAGGACCTGTCCCAGTCCGCCTGCCTCTACCCATGTCTGTTTGCCTTCCTCCTCTCTAGCCAGCTGGGATGCTGGCTCTGAAGCCTTTATTAGGTTTCTTAACCCAAGCTTCAGTGTCCTCATCTGAAAAATAGGTAATAATAATAGACCCTACCTCATAGGATTAGGACTTATTGTACCATGCAAATAACGAGCTTAGTAGTTTTAGGCATGTATTAATAAAAGTGAGATATAATTATAACTTTAATCATTATTAACTAGTCACAGTGATTTGACCTTTACTTATGCTATTCTTTTGCCTTCTTGCATAAGAGTTACTTTCATCTTTAAGGCACATTTTTTTTTTAAATGCCAGAGGGCTTGTGGGCATACAAGAGATAATGACAGAGACAGAGAGAGAGAGAATGCACGCACCCACTAATGGAACATGGTTATGACACAGTCCTTTTTCATCCATTTCTGTATCCTGTCAGGATTTGGAGGATGCACACACACATGCACTAGGGCCGGAATTTGAACCAGGGTCTGCCACCTGGGCTTTGGCTTTCTATGCACAGGGCTTACCTGTGGCGCTGTAGCATGAGCCCTTTTATGGGGCTAGTTGCTTTAAGGCGCACCTTTAAGGCTGTGACTACCTCGTGAAGGTGTTCCAAATCTCTCAGTCCGTGGCTGTGCTCACTGTTTGAACACTCATTGCAGCTTCTATACCTCGATTATGTCACTTCCCAGAAAGCCTGTCTCGGTTAGAAAGCACCCATTTGGGGTGCTTTCTTGCTGAGATTGGACCATGAGAGCTCTCAGCCTGGGAATGGATGTGGGTTAGGGGTATAAGAAGTCAACTCAACTGCAAGCGCTTTGCTCTATTTATTTTTAAAAAGTTTATCTGTTTTGTGAGAGAGAGACGGGTAGATATATACATAGATAGCTAGCGGCAGTATCCCCATCATGGTCCTGATGCTGGGGACCACCCCAAGCCCCAGCCCACCCTTGATATGGACACACGCATACCCAGTGTGTTTAGAGAGGTTTCTGGATGCAAACCTGGAACCTTCCCGTATGGTTCAGCCTCACAGAGCATCACATTTTACCGCTGTGACCCCACCCAGCTTTGTTTCTTTCTGGCATGTGCTTAAGGAATTGACTCAGATTTGATCATTAGGTAGAACAGTTTACAGAATTCAGCAGCGTGCTGTACTAAAGTTTATGATAGAAAATACAAATCAGGATCCATGAAATGGAGGGACACACAGAGCTAAGTCAGAGAGGGTCCTGGATATCGGGCTTCCCGGTCCTAGTTCCGGGGAGTCAGGGTGTGACTTCTTCCCAGCACACTGATGCGTTCATCAACCATGAATCTCCGTGAAGCTGTGGCATCCACGGTTTTTATTGGGATTTCATTATATAAGCATGATTGATTGACTCTTCAGCCATGTGATTGTCATATCTCCAGCTCCCCTTCCCTGCCTGGACTAGGTCAGCTGATGTCACCCAGCTGTCTAATCTTTCTGGAGTGACCAGCCCCTAACCTGAGCCATCTGTTTTTATTTATTTATTTATTTTTTTGAGAGGTTTTTGCTACAGGGAGTATGCGCTTGCCAGTGAAGACAGAGAGAGACAAAGAGACAGAAAGCGAGAAATCACCACCAGGGGGATTGGTCATGCCACAATCCCTTCTCTTCCATTCTCCCCTTGGGATCCTGGGCACACACGCACACGCACCTGGCATGAGTTTAAGCCACTAGGCCTGGGACTCGAACCATGGTTGAGTACATGGAGTTCAGTGACATAGCCATTATGCTAACTGCTGGTCCCCGAGCCATCTTGATAGCAAACACTCAGGTATGGTCCAAGTGGTTCATGAATAACACACTCCCATTACTTTTGAAATTCTAAGTATTTAGAGTATTCCTAGGACTAGGGACAGTGGCCAGTCAAATTCTTTTTTACACAGTTGGTGTGCCTCACATTGTTTCTATCAAAGGTACTATTTGAACGGTTGGCACAGAGTTGACCCTCTACAGCATGAACCTTCCTATCCCATTTTGACAAGAATGATGATCTGAAATCCCCTATCCTTATTTCATCAATCACTATGAGTTGGGTAAGATAGATCGGCAGTTTGCCCTCTGCCCATGGAAAGTTCATGAGTGGATATTGTTGTGGAAGGACCCCAATATCGCTCAGCTCCTGCTGTGTCTCAGACAGTACCCCCTTGATAGGAGAGGATGGCTTAGCCTGCTTTGTGGGGACACGGTGAACCCTCTTGGCTGGCTGAGTGATACAGCTCAGCCTTATTCCAGGCATGCCCGGCTGAGAGGCCTGACTGGGTGAGAAGGAGTAGACCTTCCTTCCCCTGAGGATTGTGTGGCTGTCTCAGCTGAGGTGGCCCTGTTTGGCCTGGTCATGCACACGGAGAGCAGCCAACGCTTCCTCCGTTTAGTGAATTATTATTATTTTTGGAGAGGTTTTTGCTATAGGGCACGTGCACTCGCCAGACAGACAGAGAGACAGAAAGCGAGAAATCACCCCCCAGGGGGGATGGCCACACTGCAATCCCTTCTCCTCATTCTCCTCTTGGGATCTTGGGCATGCACGCACACGCGCCCGGCGTGAGTTTAAGCCACCAGGTCTGGGACTCGAACCACAGTCGACTACATGGGAATCCAGCGACATAGCCATTACGCTAACTGCTGGTCCCCGTTTAGGTGAATTATTGAAATGTATAGCTAGATCGCCGGTCACTGACAGGCCCCTGAACCAAGGATGACAAGGATAATGTTGTCAATAAACATCACTTTGTTATGACTCTGCTTTTCCAAGTCTTAGAAATGAATCCTGTGTTTTAGACACATTCAGTTTTATATACCCATCTATGTATACATACAACTCTCTATATATGTAGTTGGAAAAGTCATGATGCATTTTTACATAGAAAAACATGTCATGAATTTTCTGACACACACACACACGCACCCTGAAGTTTGAGTTCTCTATCTTCCCAAACTAAATTTAATCAGAGATCCGTGGATCAATCCCTGATGAATGTGAAAGAATTTTGTTTTCTTAGGAGATTTTCCCCAGCATTCTAGGTTTTCTCCCACATTTCCAGAACTTCAAAAACAACTCCACAGAATCTGTGTCTCCCACCCCTGCCCCCCTGCCACTCCCCACCCCATCTCCCTGTTTTCCTCTCTGTCTCTCGTTTTCTCTGTTCAAAGTTTTTTCTGTTGCCAGTGACGTACTGCTTTGATTCTCCTTAACATTAAGTGAAATTCTATTTAAAATTTTCTAGATGTTTAAGGCACATAATAATTAAGGGTTATTCCTGTCAGGAATAGAAACACCATCTTAGAACACTTCTTCCTCAGAGGCTGCCAAAGAAGGAAAATCCTGTTTAGAGGGTTTGCTTCTGTGGTCTTTTTTTTCCCCCCTCTAAATGGTAGTTATGTAACGAGAGGTTGAATTGGCCAGGAGACAGGAAGCTGGTTTATTTGTGGGCCTCTTATGTGCCCGCACCTGAGCCTGAGTGGCCAGTGAAAGGACAGGGGTGCTGCCCAGGAAGCGTCCTGCACAGGGAGATGTCAAAGGAGGGACATATTGTTTTTTTCCTTTATACAGAGATGGGTAATGTAGCAGTCCCTGAATCAACACGTCGATTGAGTTTTAAAAGTGTATTTATTCTGAAGGGCATATAGCAGTCTTTTATCTGATGGCAACCCTCTTAAGCTTGGCTTCTTTCTCAGGTATATTTGGTGGGTCAGGGGAGATTGCTGCCTAAGATTTAAAAATTAATTCCTTAGCAGGAGAAAACAGGTGGTGACATAAAAGAAGCACCTGAATGGAGGAAGGATCAAGTCATTCTCATTCTCAGAAGAGCCCCACATGGGCAGGTTCGCGGTCTCACCCACCTGTACCGGAGCAGAGATACTAAAGAAAGTACCCAAGACCCAGACGTTTTTCCAGTGGGATGGAGACAGAATGACAGATTGTGGCAACAGAGGGGTTTGCCGTGCTAAGAAGGAAACCTGCCTTGGCCGGCAGTGGCGGCACAGCTGTTACTGTGACACACTGTGATGCTGAATCATGTGGGAGGGTCCCAATTCATGTCTGGAGATCTCCCCTCTCTGTGCTGGGCTCATGTGTGCCCGTGATCTGGGCTGGCTGAGGCTGGGGCGGATCACGGTGTAAAGACGCTGTTAGCGGTACCTGTTTCTGTCTCTCTTCTTTCTCTGTCTCTCATGGAAGAAATAAACCTAAAAAAAAAAAAAAAAACCCCGTCTAATAGGTGAACCCATGTATAAGAAAGAAACTTGAAAGTAAGAGAATGAAAATGATGGAGAGCATTTTCTTTTCTTTTTTGAAAGTTTTTTTTTTTTTTTTTTTGCTATAGGGCGCGCATGCTCGCCAGAAAGACAGAGAGAGACAGAGAGATAGAAAGTGAGACATCACCCCTCAGGAAGGATGGCCATGCCACAATCCCTTCTCCTCCATTCTCCTCTTGGGATCCTGGCACACACGCACACATGCTCAGTGTGAGTGTAAGCCACCGGGTCTGGGACTCGAACCACGGTCAACTACGTGGGAGTCCAGCGACATAGCCATTACACCAACTGCTGGAACGATGGAGAGCATTTGAATGACAACTAAATGAGGAGAAACCGATGTGGCTTGCTGAGAGGACTGTGGACGCATTTCCAGATCAGCTGTAACGCAACAGGCTTTTCAGCTTGACCCTTCGGCACTCAGGCAAGAGGCTGTGATAAAGGGAGGCTTAGGGAGACAGCTGCTGAACGTTTAAGGGACTATCAGTTCATTTCTCACTTTGCTTTGTTTACAGTTTCACTATTGTTTATTCATTTTTTTAAGCTTATTTTTTTTTCCCGAGAGAGAGTGAGAGAGCACACGCACGTGCACCCTCAATATACACCCCAGTCTTAATCTTCAGTACCCTCCAGTTTCAGCTGGCCCAATCCTGGGCACACACACCTGGAGTACACAGGGCGATCCCAGGAGGCAAACCCAAGACCTTTCCTATGGGGACCCAGTGGCCTTACTTCTGTGCCACCATCTGGTCCCAGCAGCTTCACTGTTTTCAAGTTGCTTTGAACTTTACTTGGAAAATAAGCACAAATTGTTTGTCGGGGTGGCAGTTGCGAGGACGTTAGAACAAGCAGCTTCTGTTTTGTGGAAGTTCATAAGAGTGAAAGGAGGAATTGCTGGTCACACCACACCCAGACTTTAGGAAAGCCTATTTATAGTGGAGGAGAAAAGAGAAAGGTCGTATTGTCAAGAGGCCCCAGGTTCTGAGAAACTGTGGGCAGGAGCCACATGAGGTTTTACTTCCCATGAATGTTTACCTGGTGGCTAGTGCAGTTCTTGGCTCCCAGCTGGCCCTTAGTAAGGATTTACCAAATAAAGGCAGCTTGGGTGGTGCAGTGGTGATGTGCTGCTCAAAGGATGTGGGATCCATACGGAAGACCTGGGTTTGGTTCCCAGGACACCTGGTGCACACTAGGCACATGTGCTCATGATTCTAGCCGGCCCGGAAAGGTCGCGGCGTAAGACTCTGTTGAGTGTGCTTGTCTCTCTTTCTCTGTCACTATCCCTGTTTCTTACTCCCACAAAGGAAAGAAATAAACTTAAGTGAAAGAAGGAATAGAAAGAATAGTGGCTCAAGTGAGAGAACAGACTTTTTTAAAAAATTTTTTTGGAGAGGTTTTTGCTATAGAGTGCATGCACAAGCCAGAGAGACAGAGACACAGAAGGTAAGAAATCAATCCCCGGGGGGATGGCCACGTTGCAATCCCTTCTCCTCCTTTCTCCTCTTCGGATCTTGGGCACGCGTGCACACGCGCCCAGCGTGAGTTTAAGCCACCGGGTCCAGGACTCAACCACGGTCGACTACATGGGAGTCCAGCGACATAGCCATTACGCTAATTGCTGGTCCTAAGAGAGCAGACTTTGAAAAATAAAGTTCTGATGGAAAAGTGGTCACTGTTTTAGAGAGGGACTTCTTTTTGAAAATGAAAAGCAACTTAAGGCATTCCCTGGCAGCTTCCTGAGCGAAGATTACTATCGCATGACTGGGGGTTCCAAAACGACACAGGCCTAGCCACAGCGGTGTGTTCTGCCTGCTGTTGCTGGTTAGGTTGAGGCCATACGGGAGGCTATGTTTGATTCATGTCTCATCCTATGAAGCAAGGTGCAGTGTGCATGCACACCTGTCGTCTCAGCTCCTCCATGGGCTAAGGCAGGGGATTGTGACATGGTGAGACTGTATTAAAAACACACCCCCCTCACGGCCTGCCCTGTAGCACAGTGGTCCAGTCCTCTGTGTGGGGAGTCAGGTCCCACATGACTGACTGTGGTTCAAATCCTGGCCCTGTCACCTGAAAAAACAGCCTGGGCACATGTATGTGCATGCTCCAAATCCTGATGGAACGGAGAAATGGAGGAGAAATGGTGAGTACATGCACCCTCTGGCAAAAACCTCCTCTCCACATACGCGTTCACCGTGCACACAGAAACGAGACAGTGACAGGACACATGGAATACTAAAGGCCAGAGTGAGCAATGACTTGTGGAAAATTTAGACAAAGGAGTTTTTTTATTCTTTTTCTTTCTGTTTTTTCTTTTTAATTTTTGCTATAGGGTGCATGAACTCACAGGAGAGAGACAGAGAGGGAAAGTGGGAAAGCACTCTCCGGGAGGATGGCCACAATGCAGTTCCTTCTCCTCCTTTCTCCTCTTGGGATTTTGGGCACACATGCACGCACGCCCACACCCCACACGTCTTCCAAGCCACTGAGTCCAGAACTCCAACCACATAATTTCCATGTGGGATCTGGCTGCCGTAGCACGCTCTACCAGCTGGCCCATGACTAAGAAAGGCGTTTCGAAAACACTTGTATTCCAAGAAAGAAGATGAGCCACGGCTTGGGAAAGATACTGGGACAACATATAATGACAATGAAAAAGGAGAACCATTCGATTCCTGTTTCATTTTCATCCTTTCAGCTGAGAAGAATAGATTGACAGCTAGAAAAGATCCACTACCATCACGAAGGAATTAAAATAAAAGTTAGGAAAGCCAGTAGTAAAAGAGCATTAAGCCATTCTTGATTGAGGAAGAAGTTGGAATCTCCAGGTCCAGAGGGACAGCGTGATAGGGGCCCAAGAATGCCTTGTAGACGTGATCCTGGGGCTGAAACTGTGGCGCTGTGGCCCCTATCAACGAGAGCAGGGGTGGTGGGAGAGGGAAGAGTATGGACTCTGGGCTCAGCTGATTGAGTTACTTTACCTTGCTGTGTCTCAGTTTCCTTACTATAAAATAAGGGTGTTGTCGGACCAGCAGAATGGCATAATGGTTACGTCACTGGACTCCCGCTTAGTTGACTGTGGACCAAGTCCTGGACCTAGCAGCTTAAACTCACGCCAGAGGGGTGTGCATGTGTGTCCAAAATCCCATGAAGAGAATGGAGGAGAAGAATTGCAGCATGGTCATCCACCCTGGGGGAACAGTTTCTTGCTTTCTGGCTCTCTGTCTCTCCAGTGAGCACATGAACCCCATAGCAAAAATCTCTCTTAAATAATAATAAAAAAAAGAAAAAAATGAGATCGTTGTGTCATTCACCACATGTACAAAATGAGGATGCTGTGTTTCACTTAAAAATAGTCCTTATGACCCCTTCTGGTTACCATCAGGAATACGTGAAGGGCCTGCAGGGTGGAGCAGCGGTAATACTGTGCTCTGTGAAGCTGAGGCCATACGGGAAAGTCCTGGGTTTGCATCCCGAGGTCTCAGTGTGCGCACTGGGTGTACGCATGTGCACCCATGACCCTGGCTGGCTGGGTAGGATCATGGTGTGAGGACCCTGTGGAGGGTACCTGCCTCCCTCTCTCATGGAAGAAAGAAATAAACAATTTAAAAATAGGAATAAATAAGTAACCAGTTATGTAAGTGTGTCCTGAAACTATTATTGCCTGTTCTCTTTGAGGAATTGGCAGCCAAAGAGAACTTTGGGGACAGGAAAATATCTCAAGTTTTAGAAAGGGGAAGAGACAGATTGTTGGAATTATATCCTAGTAACTCTGACATTAATGCCTGGCAAGATTCTCATGTGGATGAGTGCAGAGATGGTTTGTGAGGACTTCAACGTGAAAAGTCCTCATAGGTTTCGTAAGTGTATCAAGGCTTCATGGCAAAGTACCATGCACGGGGTGGCCTGACTAACAGAAATCAACTGTTTTCATTGTTGTTGTTGACGTTGTTTGTTTTTAATTGCTGGGGAGTGCATGCACTTGCAGAGAGGGATAAGGAGAAAGAGAAGGGGGGAGGGAGGGGGAGAGAGAGAGAGAGAGAGAGAGAGAGGGAGGGAGGGCGGGAGCGAGCCTAATGAGATGTGGTCATGCCACAATCCTTTTCCCTCTATTTTGCCATCCTGTCAGGGTTTGGGGCATGCACACACATGTGCCTGGCATGTTTTGCAAGCTCCCAAGGCCTAGATTTGACCATTCGGGATCTGGCTTATGGTCAGATAGGATTTAGCCACTGAGCTATGGGACTGGCCCATAACAGAAATTTATTGTCCCATGGTTCTGAAGGCCAGATTTCTGAAATCAAGGTGTCTACTGGTTGGTTTCCTCTGGGGCTAGGAAAGGAGGCTCTGTCGATGTTTCAGGCCTCTGTGCTTTGCTTGCAGACGGCTGTCTTCTCCCTGTGTGTTCACGTGATCCTCCTCCCTTTTATGTCTCCATGCCCTTTTCTCATTTATTGGATTGGGGCCCACCCTAATGAGTCATTTGAACTTGATTATCTCTGTAAAGACCCTGTCTCTAAATAGGGTGACGTACTGAAGTACTTGGGGGTTAGGACTCTCACATATATTTTCTGGGGTGTTGTGTGTGGGGGGAATGCACAATTCAACAAATAACAAGTTCATTAAGAAAAAGTCAAGCAAGATAAAATTAGTCTTATTTATTTATATTTTTAAAATTTGCCAGAAGGCACTTGTGCTTGCCAGAGAGAGAGGGAAAGTGAGAAAGGCTCCCCCCACTTCATGGAGGACGGTCATGCTGTAATTCCTTCTCCTCCATATCTCCCTCCTTTTAGGATTTTGAGTAGGCATGCACATGTGCCTGGCATGTTTTTCAGGCTATTGAGACTAGGACTCAAAGAGGGCAGTCAGCTATGTGGGATCCAGGCACTTTAACCATCAGGCCTCTAGCGGGCCTAGTCTTATTTTTCATGGTATAGAAGAAAGGAAATATATACAGAGTGAATTTGGAATTAAACAATAAGAAGTATTCAATGCTGTTATAATAATTTCTATCTTGATTATATCTCAAGAAAGCTTAAAAGAAGGTTAGAGTTTAAAAAATGTTAAGGAGAAGTAGACTTGTCTGAATCACAAGTTGGCCACGATACTTGTTTCTTCATTTGACACATACATTTAAAAAAATCATTTATTATCATCATTTTTCAACATGGACCAGAGAGAGACAGAGGGGTAGAGAGAGAGAGAGAGAGAGCGAGTGAGCAAGCCACCAGGTCTAGGACTCAGACCATGGTTGGCCATGTGGGAGTGCAGTACCTTTAATTACCATGCCACCTGCTGACCCTGACACATACATTATTTTTTTTTTTGAGAGGTTTGTGCTATAGGGCATGTGCGCTCACCAGACAGAGAGAGACAGAGAGACAGAAAGCGAGAAATCACCCCCCGGGGGGATGACCACGCCGCAATCCCTTCTCCATTCTCCTCTCGGGATCTTGGGCACGCACGCACATGCTTCTGGCATGAGTTTTAAGCCACCGGGTCCGGGACGTGAACTGTGGTCGACTTCATGGGAGTCCAGTGACATAGTCATTATGCTAACAGCTGGTCCCAATACATACTTTTTTTTTTTTTGAGAGATTTTCACTGTAGGGCGCGTGCGCTCGCCAGACAGACAGAGAGAGACATAGAGACAGAAAGGGAGAAATCACCCCCCAGGGGGGATGGTCACGCCGCAATCCCTTCTCCTCCATTCTCCTCTTGGGATCTTGGGCACGCACGCACACGCGCCCGACGTGAGTTTTAAGCCACCGGGTCCGGGACACGAACCACAGTCGACTATGTGGGAGTCCAGTGACATAGCCATTACGCTAACTGCTGGTTCCCTCGATACATACATTTTTAAGACCTCACTATTATTTTCACTATTGCATGGCTCTCAGATATACCTGAGACTGGGTAATTTATGAAAATAGAGGTTTATTTGACTCGCAGGCAGGAATGTTCAAGGTGTGAGGCTGGCATCAGGCTGGCTACACCACAACACGGCCGATAGAAGCAGAGAGAGTGACTGGTGTGTAGAGAGGGAGCATGACTTGTATTCCATGTGGGTCTCTGTCTGCCTCACGTCCTTTCCTTGTGAACCTACTAGGACTCAGTCATTGGGGTCCTCCCCTAACCACCCAGTCCCTAAACTCCTCCCCCAAGTTCCACCCTTCAATACAATAATTGGATCAAGTTTTCACCTTCTTAATCCTGTTATGATCAATCTAAGCATGTGAATTTTGGGGGACACCAGAACCATGATCCCAGGTATAATAACCTCTTCTGCCCAAGACCTTTACTTTGTGACATTATGTTCATTTTAAGCCTGAAAACAATTGGGAAATCATTTTCTGATGGATTATTCCTGCTCACAGGGGAGTAGCATTAAAATATTAATAAGGAAATAAATTTTAGTTTCAACTGGAAAAGGCAAAAAGAAATACAGTTTAAAATTTTATAGAAAATGACACAGCTTTTACTACTTTACTTTAAAACAGGGGAAAGTAAAATTTCAGAACTGTGACCTTGGCTCTAATCCAATGTAACGAGTCTAGTGTGGAGATTCATAGTCTTAATATTCCTGCAATTCAAGGATTTATATTTCCGTTTAAAAATTTAATTAATAATTTTATTATGAAACTTTATGAGATAGCTTCACTTTCTTAAAACTCCTTTTACGATTTTAGTAATGAAGACTTTTATCTGTGTTTCAAGAGTTAGTCTGCTTGACTTTTGTAACATGGGCATTGTTTTTTTTTTTTTAAAGTTCATTTCTTTCTTTCACGAGAAAGAGAGTGAGAAGAGACCTTGACAGGATCTCATCACTCTGTGGTCTTCCTGCTCTAGCCTCCCCAGCTGGCCTGGTGACAGGTGTGCGCCACAATGTCTGGTGTATTTAGCTTGGCTTGGGATTCAAACCCAGGCCTCTCACGTGGTTCCAGGTTCCCAGAGCATTACCCTGCTGCCTGTGCCGTTGTAGCTGTGTCAGGACTTTTAATCTGTAAGTCACAGACTCTAAAACAATGCATACGTGAATGCAGTGTAGCTGTGTCCTGTGATAAGAATTGCACGGGTCCTGGCTTGTTTCCAGTAGACATGCTCCGGGGTAAGCCTGTGCTCTCAGGTGAACTTTATTACGCGATCCAAATCTTACCTAACAATTGAGTTCATGTGTGTTTCGAGAACCAGCATTCCTCCTCCACCTCGCCCCTTGACTTTGAAAACAAATCCCAAGCATACTCCTCCCTTTTCCTCCTCATAATCAAATATTAGTGTTCAGTGCCTCCCAAATACTGTTGATGTTCCTATCTTGAATTAATTTTTTGGTAACTCTTTGTACCTTGGTACAAAAGTACACTTGTATTTTTTTTATTTTTTATTTTTTTGGACTGTGCTTACAACCACATCAACGAGATGCCAAGTGGAAAACTCTCTGGGACTCTTAACGAAAGGACAAAGTTACTTCTCCCAAGCTACCTGAGTTTAATTCTCTCTCTCCCCTTCCAAAGAAATGAATGCTTTTAGATTTTTCTTGCCTTAAAGTTTCTACTGCTTTTTCTTTTTGCCAGGTTTTTGCCATAGGTGCGTGCATTCATTGGAGAGAGACAGAGAGAGGAAAAGTGAGAAATCATCCCCCCCAGGGAATGACCACACTACAGTCCCTCTCGAGATTTTGGGCCTACATGCACACACATCTGATATGATTTTCAAGCCTCTGGGTCCCAAACTCAAACCATGGTCAGCTATGTGGGATTCCAATGTTCTTTTAAAAAATATTTAATTTTATTTATTTTAATTTGATCAGAGAGAGAGACACAGAGAGGGAAAGTGAGAAAGCAGTTATCAGGTCTAGGACTCTGACCATGGTTGGTCATGTGGGAATGTCCAGCGCCTTAACCACCATGCCACCTACTGGCCCCGGGATTCCAGTGTCTTAACCATTGTGTACCTGCTGGCCCCTCTACTGGCCTTTTTAAAATTTTTAAATTCTTTTTTAAAAAAATAATTAATTAATTGATTATTTAAAAATTTTGTTATAGGGCACATGTGCTCACCAGAAAGAGAGAGAGAGAGAGAGAGAGAGAGAGAGAAAGCCACCAAATCTGGGACTAGAACCATGGTTGGCCATGTGGGAATCTAGCATCTGAACCACCACATCACCTGCTGGCCCCTCTACTGGACTTTCTGTTCTCACCACTTCAACTGTAAATTTCAGCCCTTGTGGTGTGATGGACATTTTTAACTTTTCCGAAAACTTTCATTCCAGTAATACGGAGTCTGGGCCGCACCTAAGACTATGGGCTGGTTGCCCACGTGACTTCTGAGGGAGAGCAAAGGTGGGTGGGCTGGGGCCAGGGCCGCCCCTCTGACCGCAGTTCCTACCCTGCAGTGTGCTTGGTCTCTGCAGAGACTGATCGTGAGGAGGAGAGAGATAAAGGACATTTATGTAGAACTGGGCACTGCCCGGTGTAAATGGGAGTGTTCCTGACGGCCTGGCATCTTTTTCTACAGCATCCCTGGCACAGCTGGTTTTCTTTGAGAACGAGGTAATTCTTTACCTACTTCGACATTCTGGTCTTTTCAAATGTCGCCATTGTCCAACCATCTGCAATGAGGTGCTTACCTGAGGTTTAAGAGTGAAGTTAAAAGTTGAAGTGTTAAGTTTTTATAGACACGGTTCTCAAGATCTCAAAAGTACTCATATATTTCAAACTGGAACATACTTTCAGCTTATCTTAGATGTTGTGTAAGACTTAGATTTGAACAAAGGTTTGAAAAGGGCATTTTTTCCCCCAGTTTTTAGGCTTCAACTTTAATTAATTTTATATATTTACACATATGCATATGTACATATACGTATATGTATGTGTATATATATATATTTTTAAGAATTATTTTATTTCACTTTATTTATTTACTTATTTTAATTTGACCAGAGAGAGACAGAGAGAGAGA
>NW_006159518.1:1861326-1883920 GCF_000334495.1 Tupaia belangeri chinensis | reverse complement strand
GAGAGAGAGAAAGAAAGTGAAAAAGAAAGCCACTAGGTCCAGGATGTGAACCACAGTCGGCCATATGGGAGTCCAGTGCCCTTAACCACCATACCTACTATGCCATCTGCTGGCCCCTCTGTTATTTTTTAAAAAAAATTTACTCATGCAGGGGTAAGCAGGTGGTATGGTGGCTAAGGGCTCTGGACTCTCTCATGGTTGACCATAATTCGAGTCCTGGACCTGGCAGGTTGCCTTTTCTCTCTCTCTTCCTGTCTGGTCAAATTAAAATAAATAAATAAAATAAAATAAAATAAAATAATTCTTAAAAAAATTTACTCATGCAAAACACATTTTTACATATTTTTTAAAGAATTATTTTATTCAACTTTATTTATTTAAAGTTGACCAGAGAGAGAGAGAGAGAGAGAGGGAGAGAGAGGGAGAGAGGGAGAGAAAGCAAGGTGCCAGGTCCAGGACTTGAACGACCGTTGGCCATGTGGGAGTCCAGTGCCCTCAACCACCATGCCACCTGCCAGCTCCCTCATGCGAAACATATTAAAAGAGATTCTTGCTATGAAGATTTGTTTTATGATGTTGTTAACTGAGGAAAACGCACACACATGGAAACTTGGACGAGTTCATAGAAAAATCAAATTAAAGTAGGAGTGTATTTTGGTGCACGAGTTTTGAGGTCCATGCATAGTTTTTTCAACATGCTCATTTTTGATGAATTTTTTGAAGACGTTCCCTTACATCATCCGTAACATTTTCAGTGATGTGGAGAGGTAGCGCTGTAGTTTTGGGGCGTTGTGCTGCTCCAGTCCTTCTGTATTGCGGGTTTGTAAACATGCAGGCACCTGAGAGCAGAGACAGGAAGGTTGAACGTTACAGTTTATCTGTGAGCGGCTCACTTCCTAAGTTCCACCTCCGTGTGTGAGAGAGTAGCTATTCTCCAAGCTGCAGAACGTCATGGTTAAGTCCATATGAGTAAGTAGTTTTTCACAGACATGAGAAGGTGACCCCTATTTCTGAAAAATGTCTCTCATGTCTATGTTCATTAAGGACTTCTCTATTTTCTCTCTTCTACTTTATGTGGCCTTATTGCATGTTGCACCATTGAACACAAATAATGCAGTTCTATACGTTATATATGTATTTAAAATAATTATTTACTTAATCTTCATTCATTTATTTTGATTTGACCAGAGAAAGTCGCTGAGAGAGAGAGAGAGAGAGAGAGAGAGAGAGAGAGAGAAAGCCACCAGGTCTGGAACTCAAACTGTGGTCAGCCACGTGGAAGTATCCAGCGCCTTAACCATCGTGCCATTTGCTGACCCCATGTTATTTATTTTTAAATATGCTTATTTATTTCTCCTGGGTGTGGGTGGTAAATAGGCACCTTCAACAGGGTTTTGTCACACTGCATTACCCGCCCCCAACCCTCCCCCGCCCCCAGCCTTCCAGCCAGCTGGGATCACAGGTGCAGGTGTGCATGCGCTAGCATGTTTCAGGTCGGCTGGACTCTGAACTGTGGTCTTCCATGTGGCTCTAACACCGCAGAGTGACGTCCTACTCTGGGTGCCTCGACGGCTGGACCCTGCGTGTTGGTTTGAAGATGTAAAGACTTTCACTTTATTTCCATAGGTACTTTGTTTCTAGAAGTTAATTATATACATTAGCCTTCGAGACCTTGCTGCTGAGTGAAGTCGTTAGGAGACCAAGTGTGAGCTCTGGACTCGTGGAAAGTCACCTTATCCATCCAGTCGTAGTGTCGGTTTCTGGAGAATGAGGATAATAAGAGCCCTTACCACCTAGAGTTGTGTAGAGATTTACAGGCGATAATGCATATCAAGTGCCTGATTTACAAATATTTCCATTATTATTGCATATTTATGAGCCAAACCCCATGCTATGACAATTTAAGGCTAAGTAGACTGGAATCTGGGATTTCCTCAAAGGCTGGAAAGGGAGGTTGAGTCTAAGAAGGCAGAGGCCTTGGTTCTAAGTACATAAGGTAGTGCTGGTTTTCTGTAAGGCTACTGTATTATCCATGTTGCCTCAAACAAGGAGGTTGATACAGAGTTACTTTTTCCGAGATCACTTTTCACTTAGAAGAATAAACAGGAAAAGATTTGTGGTCATTGGATTCCTGAACTAGAGCTTGACTTGTTAGTCTGTCTTCTTTCTCCTTAGAGGAAGTTAAATGCCTGTTCAGAGTTCTTGAGTTCAGAGTGGGGTGTGTGCCTGAAATCAAGTGTGATGCTACCTGACCTACAATCGGGTAGGTTAGTTAAAAGTTTAGATCAAATTATTTCCTCTTCCTGTTTCTTTTTGGTCTTCCTTGCTTTGGATTTATGTTCGATATTTCTTTTATTTTTGGAGAGGTTTTTGCCATAGGGCACGTGCACTCTCCAGAAAGACAGAGAGATAGAAAGCGAGAAATCACCCTCCACGGGCGATGGTCACGCCACATTCCCTTCTCCTCCATGCTCCTCTCGGGATCTTGGGCACGCATGCACACGTGCCTGGTGCGAGATTAAGCCACGGGTCTGGGACTCGAACTGCAGTTGACTACATGGGAGTTCAGCGACATAGCCATTACGCTAACTGCTGGTGCCTTATGTTCAATGTTTCTTGATGATACATACTTTTGTCCTTGCAGCTTGTGATGGGAGGCGTGGCCCAAGGATGCTCTGTCTTGTTGGGAAATGGAGTAGCAGATGCTCATTGGATGCCAAGAGAATTCTTAGGACTAATGGATTTTACTTATTATGCCGTCATCACTGTCCTCACTGTGAGATTAGTTCATGACCTGTGGGGCCAGAAGGATGATCAGACAGGGGAGCCTGAAAGAGAGGCCACTGTGGCTCGCACTATGTTGAAATCCCAGATTCCTTAGAGGCTGACCAAGGTGAAAGCAAAGTCAGGCTTGACTGCCCGTTTTCCCATCCAGCCCAGGAGGACAAACTCACCTCCTCTGTTCCTTTTTTCCTTCTTTCCTCCCTCCCTCCCTCCTTCTCTTCTTCCCTTCCTGCCTGCCTTTCTAAATGTTTTCTTTTATTCATGATAGGCCTTAGATATACATGAGAGAGAGAGAGAGAGAGAGAGAGAGAGACAGAGACTCTCTCCACACAGAGACACAGCGTCTGGTCATGCTGAGACCCCCTTCTTCCAGTCCTCTGGCTTGTTAGACTCCTGGGCACTTGTGCACGTGCCCTGTGTGTTTTCAGGCTAACCAGGCTGGGGATTCAAACTGTGGTTGTCATGTGGCTTCCAGCACTGCAGTCTGGTATGCCACCAACTGTGCCACAGAGGCTGGGCCCTGCTCCCTTTCTCAATGGTGGGATTCAGTCACTGCTTCACTTATTCTGTCAATGGCAGATTCATTCATTCCTTTACTTAATATTGTTGATTTGTGTGAGTCAGATACTATTCCAGGCACTCAGAACACAGCAGTGAACAAAGCGGTGGACAAGCCCTGCAGAGCTTCCATTTTGATGAGAAGTTTTACTATGTTAGAAAGCGGTAAGTTCTATGGAGAAAAATCAAGCTGGGATGGGAGAGAGGGTGTCAGTGAGTTGGGCAGGGTTTGGAGTAGGCTTCTCATTTGGAAAAGTTGGTCAGAGAAGGCCAGTCCTCATATCTGAGTGAAACGTGGTGGAGGCATGGGGTTAGCAGGGGCGCGGAGTAAACCTGGAGTAGGAAAGACAGACCTGCGTGGTGTGTAGGAAGAGGAGCTGTGAGGGCAGCTGAGAGGTGTCCGGTGGGGGTCACAAGAGATGGGGACCACTGGAGGGGCTGCAGAGTTGGAGAAACTCTGAAAGAGGGGGCTGCTGGAGTGTGGAGCAGAGGAGCAACATAGGTTTTTCTTTTTTGAAGGTTTCTGCCATAGGGTGCGTCTGTTTACCAGCGAGGTAGAAACAGAGAAAGAGAAATTGAGAAATTACCCCCTAGGGAGGATGGTCATGCTGCAGTCCCTTCTTTTCCATTCTCCTCTTGGGATTTTGGGCACGTACACACTTACACCTGGCATGATTTTCAAGCCACCAGGTCCAGGACTTGAACTGTGGTCAGCCATGCTGGAGTTTAGCCTTAACCACCATGCCACCTGCTGGCTCCGTGACAGGTTTTAATGGGATCACTTTGACCACTTGAAAAATAAAGTACCAAGAGACCAGAAAAGGTTTCATGTATGTGTGCTAAGAGGACAGCCATGGGTTTGATCACCTTTGGTGCAAGTAAGAGTATATTTTGTTGTCAAAATGCACCCAGAGGTGTCACGAGGCCATGGTCCTTGAGGGTAGTTTGTCCTCTGAAAGTTACTAGCATGTGAGGATCTAATGAAGTGGACGGTGCGGGACGTTTCTGTCATTGTCAGCGGTGAAGTCACTACTATTGACTTGAGCAGAGTGAATTACAGGATGTGTGTTGTTTGATGTACAAAATGTTTTATTTCTGGGACCAGCAGTTAGCATAATGGCTATGTTGCTGGACTCCCACGTAGTGGACCACGGTTCGTGTCCCAGACCCGGTGGCTTAAAACTCACGCCGGGCGTGTGTGCATGTGTGCCCAAGATCCCGAGGGGAGAATAGAGGAGAAGGGATTGCAGCATGACCATCCCCCCTGGGGGGCGATTTCTCGCTTTCTGTTTCTCTGTCTCTCTCTCTGTCTGTCTGGCGAGTGCACGTGCCCTATAGCAAAAACCTCTCCAAAAAAAAAAAAAAGTTTTCTTTCTTGAATATAATTTTGGCCTAGGTTGCTTTAGGGGGAATTTGGAATTTGATCGAGTTTTGTTGATTTCCTGAAAGATAACCTTACTTCCTTTCCTGGCCCTCCTCCATTCTATCCTTCCTGTCCTTGCCTTTCAGAGATGATCTGTTAGGGGGCAGTCCCCCTAACAGACTGTATTTCCAAGTGGTGGTCATTAATTTCCCAGGGTTTGGCTGAAGAAACATTCCCGTCACCTCTTTTGAACATAGAGTACCACCTTGGTGTGGATGGGTTTTGACAACGGACCCTTGTTCTGCAGCCAGCGATGAAGAGGTTGGCCAAGTTCCACTTCCTATTAATTTTCTTGTGCAATTTAGGCACCTAGGAAAATATTTGAAGAAAGTTTTCATTTTGTGGGCTAATAATAAATGCCATACGGTGGTTTGCCAATGTGTTGGCTTCGGGTGTGACTTTCGCACAGAAGGTGTACAAAGAATGGTCACCATGAAGGTTAATTAGAAGCGCAGAACAACTCTGTCTCTTAAACTTTGGAAAGATTTACACAGCTAATTATTCTGAAATTTTCACATCTCATTTCTATTTGCCAAACATCCCCTCCCCTCAGTTTCTTTTCTTGGTGGTGCCCCAGTTTGGAGCTGTGTTGTATGTTCCTCAGCCCACGTGACTGCATGGTTCCCCCCCACTCTGTAGCAATGCAGGTCTGGGAAGGGAGCCTCATGGGCAGACTCTCAGTCCATCATGTTACTTTTAATTGGTTGTAAAATATTAGCAGGAAGGCAAAGTTGTTTTACATCGAAGTGACTTTTTTTGGGAAGTGGCAAATTAAATTTTATGGTAGCAGCTGTTCTGAGCAGACTGTCAGAAAGTTGACGAGAAGTGAAAGCTTACAGTACTCTGATATAAATTCTTAGTTTAAAAAGATGCGCGTTGCAAATAAACTAGGGTATCAAAATACAGAAAAATTGTTTTGTAAGTATGTGTTTCAAAACCTAGGCTTAATTATTGTACATTTCAGCTGTCTTTTGAAAACAATTATGGCTCTGATTTTGATTTATTTAGTTTAGAAGTCAGTAATTATATGCCAGGGGCTGGCCCCATAGTCTAGTGGTTAAGGGAGCCTGATCTCACTTGGCTGACCACCGTTTGAATCCTGGCCCTTGAGGCTTTGAAAACATGCTAGGCACATGTGTGCATGCCCCAAATCCAACAGGGTAGAGAAAATGGAGGAGAGGGGATTGTGGAATGAACATGCCCCGTGGTGGGGGGCTTTCTTCTCCCCTGTTTCTCATTGGTAAGCACATGTACCCTCTGGCAATTAAAAAAATATAACAATATGGTAAAAAAGAAACATAACTTAGTAGAAAGGCTTCGTAAGGGTGTGTATACTGGGTAAGTAATTTGAGAAAGAGCCAGGGTTTTTGCAAATGTTCCTCTTTCTAGAACTACCCCCCTCCAACCACAGAACTCTCCCTTGATACCTTTTCAATTTTTAAGAGATTTTTGTTATAGGGTGAGCAAGCATGCCAGAGAGACAGAGAAACACAGAGAGACAGAAAGCGAGATATCACTTTCCAGGGGGGATGGCCACACTGCAATCCCTTCTCCTCCATTCTCCTCTTGGGTTAGCACGCACATGTGCCTGGCATGAGTTTTAAGCCGCCGGGTTTGGGACTTGAACCGCAGTCGACTATGTGGGAGTCTAATGACATAACCATTACACTATCTGCTGTTCCCGGATACTTTTTCATTCTTTAGTGCTCAATTTTCAACCGTGATGGCTTCCTTGATTTGGCTAGTTCTTCCTGTTATAGACTCTTGTATGTAGTTTTACTTAGTTTTTCTTCTTAGCACTTATTTTATATTTGAATAATTCTTTATCCCGTGATTTTTTTTTTTCCCTCTGAATTCTTGAGATAAGGGAAAGTTTTGTTATTAGTTTTTTTTTGGTCATGATTGTGTTGTCACTGCCTAAAAACAATGCCTGGTACATTGATAAGTATTTGGGTTTGATAAATCCTTGTTTCATACAGGAATCTATGAGCAAATTGAGTGGGGGTTGCTGCAGGAAGATAGCATAGACTCCTGAATACGGCCTCAAGTTCGAATGTCCGTGGGGTCAGACAGCCAAGGTAAATGAGTGTAGACTGTGAGGCAACCCAAGGTGTTCTGAGCAGCCACATAGAAAGTTCTTGTGCTCGCTTAGTGGACATTTTGCCTTCGTCAGGGAAAGCTGATTTCTCTTACCATAGGAGTGTGGGCATGGGCTGGGGTAAATTTGAAGGCATCTCTGGGCAGATGGATTAAGATAGGTGGGCTTATGGAGCAGAAAAGACCGAGAGAGGAAACTTCTGTAGAACATGGAGTGCTGTAGATGGCCGTTGAACAGAGGAGGGAGCCTGTCAGATGAGGAAGTGCTTAGAAGGACAAACAACAGCTGTGGGATGTCTCTGAATGCAGAGGCTCAGTGACAGTCCCCTTCAGGGACTTGTGAAGCAGAGCACTGGGAGAAGCATGTTGGTAGAGACAGTAGTTTAATAAAAGTTTTTTTTTTTTTTTTTTTTTTTTTTTTTTTGCAACATAGCGGTGCGCTCAGAGACAGAGAGAGACACAGAGAAAGAAAGGGAAAAAATCACCCCTAGGGGGAATGGCCACACTGCAATCCATTCTCCTCTGTTCTTCTCTCAGGATTTTGGGCATGCATGCACATGCGCCTGGTGTGTTCTTTAAGCTGTTAGGTCTGGGACTCGAGCTGTGGTCGACTATGTGGGAGTCCAGTGACATAACCATTATGCCATTTCCTGCTCCCCACAACAGCATTTGTTTGTTTTTTTTTTTTTTGTTATAGGGCGCATGCACTCGCCAGAAAGACCGGGAGGTGAAGAGATAGAAAGTGAGAAATCACCCCTCAGGGGGGATGGCCACACCGCAGTCCCTTCTCCATTCTCTTCTCAGGATCTTGGGCACACACGCACACATGCTCGGTGTGAGTTTTAAGCCACTGGGTCCGGGACTCAAACCGTGGTTGACAAAATGGGAGTCCAGCAACATAGCCATTACGCGAACTGCTGGTCCCCATCTAAGCCACCCCAGATCAACGCAGCGGGCTTGCTCAGGGAGGTCCAGGGACATGAATTCAGGACCTTTCCCATGAGAGTCCAGTTGTGTTACCACTGTGTCACTACCTGGCCCTAAAACTTAGATGACTTTTCATCTAAATCTTTCTAGAATCAACAGAAATGGTGATTGTAAGAGGAAATTATGAGGTAACGTCAGATTGCAGTGGGTTGAGGATGGAGTGGGAAGTGAGAAAGGAAAGCCAGTGAATGGAGGCTCCTCTTTTGAGACTTCAAAAGGAAAAACAAATAAAAAAGAAAAGAAAAAAAAGAGACTGGAAGAAAAGCAGAGTTAGAGGAGAATACCAGAAAGGTACATAGCAGGGAAGGGATTTATCTAGCCAGGGAGGATCCTCTGTTCCGAGATAATGGATGAAGACCCCCAGTTTCTGAGGTGGAAACTGGAACAGATGGCAAAATTTTGTCAGGAAGCAGGGAGGAGGGCACAGACTCAATGAGGAGCAAGTGTGGGGCTGAGGTTTGTTTGGGGAAGAGGTAGGTAGGATGGAGTCCTAAAATGCATTTCGGTTTCCACTTTTCTCACAGACTTTATTAACAGGTGCTGGAGACATATTCTTGGAAAGATGGAGGCAATGCTTCCTTGTTTTTTTCCTTCTGACTTGAAAACTCACTAGAAGCCTCAGGCACTTCTGAAATCTTGGATAGAAAGCAGTGTTCAAAACTATGCCAGGAAGGGGCTGGAACGGTGGCACAACAGTAAAACTCAATGCTCTGTGAGGCTGATCCACATTGGAAGGTTGCAGGTTCATGTCCAGAGATCTCTGGTAGTACGTGGGGCATGAACTTGTCCATGATGGGGGATTGGCTGAAGCTAGAGGCGAATTGCAGCTTCAAGATCGTGTTGGACATACACTCTCTGTCGGTCTCTCTCTCTCACTCATGGAAGAAATGAATAATCAATAAAAGAGATTATTATAGGAAGGATACTGTGAACTTGTGGAAATCCAGCAGCTATGTCTTTTCTGTGTAGAATCCTGTGTTGACTTAAACTTTAAGGCCTACTTCACAGGGCTTCGATAGCCTTTCAGCCAGATCAGTGTCTGAAGTAGTTCTGGAAAGAATAGATCAGTCATAAAGTAGTATACAATATTATGAAATTACTGCAGAAATTGTGATATTTTTGGGACCTAGCAATACTCTAAGTTAGCAAGTACTTTCCTAGTTGAAAAAATATTTTTACTTTATCAGGTCATTACAGTTTTTTTTCCGTCAGTGAATTTCACTCTAAGGTCTTTTCAGAGCATCTCATAATAAGTCAACAAATCTATTTCAAATGCGTTTGTTACTAAGCAACAGTTGCTAAGAGCTTCTGTAATTAAGAAAGTTCCAAGGTAACAATGCCCAAACATAGCACCATTTTCACCATTTTCCTGATAATGGAAGAGTAGGATGGATAAAAGTGAAAAAAGATTCAACTCTGTCGAGAGCACAGCATCTAAAATTTCTGCAGAGATTGACTGTCTTCTCACTTACCCAAGACAGAGTATTTGTGTTTTCCAGATCAGCCAGGAATATTTTCTAGTGTGTCTGAATCATGTCTTCCAGACAGCGATAGGTGGACCATGTGCTGGAGGCAGAGACAGGACCTATGGTGTTGTAGATCTTGCCATCTGACACGTGTGGTGTAAGAGGGATGCACTGAGAATGCTCCATGTGAAAGAAACTCCCTTTGCCATCATGACTGACCTAGATTAAGTGGGAATGCAAGCTTGTCCTGTACTCGGTCTAACAATGCACAGTTTCTTTTTCTTTGGGTGATTTGTAAAGGAAGACTCAGATGAATTTTTTTCTATTCATCATGCCCGGCTCATAGCAGGCACTTAACAAACGCTCCTCATTCCCTTCCCGCTCCATTTTGTTCCAGGGGCAAGGAGTGGTTTAGGGTTTCCATGACGATTCGTTGTTGAATGACCTCCTTTCAGACCTGTTGTTAGAGACCCAATAGGCCCGAGCAGCAGTCTGGAGAGCCAAGGCTCACCTAGTGGAGGGCTTTGCCGGTGAAAGATTCAGTCAGTCCAAGTGAGCAAGCAATTGCTGAGTCACCCCCCACCCCCCTTGCTTAAAAACCTGGTGCTTCCCCCAGGTTTGCCTCATTGCGGGCACGGTGGATGTCCGCAGGCAGAGTGCATTGACTAGTGGACCAGGTTTTGTGGGTTCTGAAGCCTGGTTGACTTCATACCTTAGGCTGGGGATCTTGGGTAGGCCATAACCACCTTGAACTTTACACTCCAAACAGTCACACCTGCTCGGCTTGTGTTATAAGGTTAGCATAAGAAGCAGATGAGGTAGACTACAGTCTTAGGAAGGGGTGAATATCCATCTAGTCACCAAATATTCACTGAACTACTCTTTATGTGTCAGGTACTGTTCTAGTTTCATGATATAGTCCATGTCAGAACAAATAAATAAACCTACTTACTTCTTTTTATGCAGTTTAATATTTCATAGTATAGGTGTTTCATTATTTAACTGTCTGCCAGTTACATTTAAGTAAACAGAGATGCACGGAATATCTTTCTACATATATTTTTGGTACATGTAAGAGCGTTTCTCTGCGACAGTATTGGGAGATATTTTTGCCAAGTCCAAAGGCATACACCTCTAATATTTTGATGGATCATACCAAATTTCTCCACCAACAGGCAATAGCAACCTGCCTTCCCCAAAACCACATATGAAAATACACATTTATTTTTTTTACCCCAAAGAAGAGCATTTTATTATTTCTATGAAAACTCAACAGCGCACATTTAACCCAGTTTGGTGGTAAGCTCTTTAGCCTTTGTCTTTTCCAGCTTTGCCACATGAGCCACAGACTTAGGGCCCAGGACGTTGCCTCCCCGGTGATGGTGCATCTCGTCATATCTGTTGTTGTAATTGGTCCTGATGGCTTCCACCGGCTTAGCCAGGGCGCCTTTGTCCTCCAAGTTTACCTGTGTGAAGGTGACAGTGGTGCAGGTGTTCCTGTGGACCGACCTGTCCTTCCCGTGGATAATGTAGTAGGGAACCCCCATCTTCCCACACAGGGCAGGCAGGAAGACAGCCAGCTCAGTCACCACCCGCTGAGCCTTCTCATTCTCCATCAAGTGGTGACAGTGCTGATGACTCTAGAGGACAGGCAACCTCTTAGTGGTGACATCCCCTTTACTGGCAGCTTTCTTCTCAGCCTGGGCCAGCAGGCACTGCTGCTGCTCCTATTTCATTCCTGGCCTGTACTTGTGGGCCAGCTTAAACAGCTCAGTAGCTGTCTGGTGGTCCAGGGCCTGGGGGAGCTGGGTCATCGCAGGAGACACTTTCAGCCGCTTGTAGAAGACGACACTCTGCCGCTGCAGCAGCCGGATGTAATGGGGCCATTTGATGAAGCGGGTGAGGTCCCTTTTAGACTGGATGTCCTGTCCTACCTATGCCAAAATTCTTAGGCGTTTCTTCAAACAGGGGATTGACCATCTTCTTAGCCTCCTGCCTCTTCACCACAGCAGGGGCTGGAGCCGCCTTCTTCCCCTTGGCCTTCTTTCCCTTTGGCATCTTGGTGACTCGAGAGAGTGAAAATACCCATCTTTTCACACCTTTGCTAATACATGCTTCCAAATTTGACCAATCTGTTGGATGAAAAATAGCATCCTTCAAACCCATGTGTTGAGATTTGGTTCCTATCTTGACAGGATTAAGAGAGCGAAGACTTAATCCAGTTATAGGGTTGGAAGTTGGGGCCTTTTGGAGGTGATTAGAATTAAGGCCGTTAGAATGGGACCTCCATGATTGAGTCCTGGTAGGTTTATGTGTAAAGGGAGTAAGACAGACAGACAGACACATGGCGCTTTGCTCATGCTCTTGCTCATTTTCAGTATGTGATACCCTCTGCTCCTCATCCTCTAGTGAGAAGACCCTCATCCGGTGTGGCCCCTTCACCTTGGACCTCTAAGACTGAAAAAACAAAAAAGCTAAATAAACCGCTGTTCTTATAAATAGTCAGTTTCAGGTATTCAGTCATTAAGCAACAGAAAGTGGCATGGAACAGTATCTAATGGTTGTGATCCTTCAATTCCTTGCTCAATTGATGAGCATCTTTTAATGTTTTGGGACATTTTTATTTCTGTAATTAGCCTTTTGGTCTATTCCTTTATCTTCTGGGAGATATATGTTTTTGTTATTAATTTTAAGTGTTTTTTTTTTTTTTAAAGTTTTTACTATAGAGCTTATGTGTTCACTGGAGAGAGACAGAGATAGACGGAGGGAAAGTGAGAAATTGGCCCCTAGGGAGGATGGCCATACTGCAATTGCCTCTCCATTCCCTTCTTGTGATTTTGGGCATGCATGCACACGTCTGCTGTGATTTTCAGGCTACTGGGTCCCCTTGAAAGACACTTCCAGCATATATGCGTGCATGCCCAAAATCCCGGGAAGAGAATAGAAAAGGGATTCTGGCATGGCCATCCACACTGGAGGGGTGTGTGTGTGGGGTGCTTTCTTACTTTTCTTTTCTCTATCTCTTTCTGGTGAACGTATGTCCCCTATATTAAATAAATAAAAAGGATAAAAAATTTTTAGGTGTTTGCTTTAAATAATGTTCAATAAATTAAAGTTAGTTAGACTAAATTCCTCTTAATCTATTTAGTTCTTAACTTAATCACATTTCCATAAACATTTAACTTTATATTTGTAAATAAATATATCCCTCCTTTTTAATTACTTTAAATACCTAATAAAGGAAACTGGAAGACCTTAGCAAACTCTTTCCTACTAGAATAATTCTTACAAATGAAATATCAAACTTATAAATACAGTAGATTCTCATTGTCTTTCTTTTTTTTGAATTATTTTATTTCATTTATCACCATTATTATTATTTGTTTAATTTGACCAGAGGGAGACAGAGAAAGAGAACGGGAAAGTAGGAAAGCAAGCTTCCAGGTCCGGGATTCGAAGCATGGTCTGCCATGTGGGAGTCCAACACCTCAACTACCATACCATCTGCCAGCCCCACTAATTGTCTTAACTTTCTAAAATTGTTTGAAAACACTTTTATTTGGGGAGGCCAGATGGTGGTGCAGCAGTAACATAACACTCTTTGAGGCTGACCCACTGAGAAAGTTCCAAGTTCATTTTCGGAGACTGCTCGCAACACACTGAGCGTGCGTGTACCTGTGTTCTGAGGCTGAAGCTGGGGAGAGGTTATGGAATAAAGACCCTATTGGGAGTGCCTCTCGTTCTCTCTCTTTCTTATTCAGTCCTGGAAGAAACAAAAAAACTCACTCACATTTTCTCTTTTTCCTCAATCACACGTCTAAAATCAATTACAATCTGGCACATTCTCAAAGATGTCAGATTTTCAAGCACGCCATATACTTTAGTTCCTAATGTACAAAGATTATTCCGAACTTGCCACAAAGCTATTAATACTCCAGCTTTTATTTACTTCAGCATGTCTATATTTAATTCCATACCTTCCCAGTGCTGTGAAGACACATGCTTACTTCGGGAAGCAAGTCCATTATATGAGGTAGGTTGAGGTTAAGGCTAAGGATTGAGGTGACAGGGCCAGTAACAGGTGCCCCTGTACAGTGGTTTATCTGATGGAAATTGGGGTCAAGAAGGCGTATGCCCAGGTTCTTTTTGGAACAACAGATACATTCATTTTATAATTACTATGACAACAGGAGGCTAAGCCCCTTATGGTTGCTATGACAGTAGATAGATGGATGAGATGGATTTTCAGCCTTGATCTCTTGGGTCCATAGCTTTATGTCCTTTCATCTGATTTGGGTAGACGTGTATTTGTGTCCTAATCCAGACTGCAACCGTTTCCTCCACTCCTTGATTACATTCTGCATTTCTTTAACTCTTGGCAGCATTATAGAGTCATTTTATTCTATTAAATTGGATTGTACATTTTCTTTCAAAATCTTTGGCCACACTCAAAAGCTTCATGCTGATGAGAATGTCCTTCTCTAATTTCTTCATGTTACTTTGAATTATAGCCTTTCGAGCTTGACTTGGATTTCCAGAAAACGTTCCACTAGTGATCTGTAACTCAATTCTGAACATTTCTAGGCCAGTCACCTCTCTTAGCATCTGAGAGCTCTGTGTACGGATTGGACCTAGGGATGACTAAGTGTGTGCTCCTTTGAATTTTGTTGTTGAATCGCTTTCACGTGGATTCGAAGGCTAAATCACAATAGACAGAATCAGAGTGGGACTAGATCAGGTATAAGAATATCTCGAAGTCAGAGAGAGTGGCTAATACGTGCTATTTACTTTTGGTAATTTAAGCTTATTTTGCTTACTTGGAACGGTCTGGGATAATAGCAGTCACTCTGTTTTCTTAGCAGATACTCTGTCCCATTAATCTTTGTTGTTTTCTAGTTCTCTTTTTCCTTTCTTTCTTTTTTTATTTTTATTTTTTGGAGAGGTTTTCGCTATAGGGCGCATGCGCTCGCCAGACAGACAGAGAGAGACAGAGAGACAGAAAGCGAGAAATCACCCCCCAGGGGGGATGGCCACACTGCAATCCCTTCTCCTCCGTTCTCCTCTTGGGATCTTGGGCACGCACGCACACGCGCCTAGTGTGAGTTTTAAGCCACTGGGTCCGGGATGCGAACCATGGTCAACTACGTGGGAGTCCAGCAGCATAGCCATTACACTAACTGCTGGTCCCTAGGCCATATCTATCTTGCAGGGTTGTCACATGAGGGCACTTCAAAACGTAGAAAAATGGAATTAAAGTATGAGTTTATTTTGGTGCAAGATTTTTAAAATATGTACATAGTATTTTCATAGTACGCATTTTCCAGGGGCTTTTTGAAGCCCCCTTGAAAGGATTAGTGAAATTAACTGCTTGCTCAACACATGGTATATAGCACCTAGAGTCGAGGAAGTGCTCACAGGCTTGTAATGGTTATTACACTGGAATTTTTGTTGCATTTTCGTCATCATCCATTGCTTCTGGTCTGCCTCGCCTCTCCCTCGGACATCTTGTTGAGCCCTGACCTCCCTTTTGGTTTTTCTAGAAGCTGTGCATCATTTCTATTCACTATGCATTTCTTTTGCCCTGTAATCATGGTAGAGGCATAGTTGATGGTCCATTTATTTTAAGGATTTCTTCTTTCTGTCTCCTGGGAGAGCTCTTCAATGTTAACTTCTGGGACAGCACATGTTGTGCCCAGTAGAAACCCAAAGGCTATCAACCCTTCCCACCTCGGAAACCCACAGCTTGTATCTGCCCATCTCTCCGTGATCTGGAAGTTCCTAGCAGAAAATGGACACATTCTGAAGGTGTTTAGAGTAGGAACAGTGCTGCTAGTTGTCCCAGTAATGCAAGACTGGTTTGGTTTCTGCTGCTTGAAGAAGCCAGTTTTATCCTTCTTTCTGCCTTGTCCTTTGTAGTTAGAGTCATCATTATCGTTTAGGAAGGGATCCTGACGAAGAGGAGCCTCCCTGACCATTAGCCAATACCCATCATCCCTACCATGCTAAGCTCCTTTTCATTCCACTTTGCTTCTGTGGTGTCACCCATAGGAAATAGCCAGGGAGCCAGCAGCCTCAGTGACCATGACCTTGAGCGAGTTTTAAAGGCCGAAAATCTACAGGGAAGATTAGCAGTACTAGGCTTGGTGTTCTTAGACACTGCAGGAATAATTTTACAGATTTCCACTTACCCAGGGCAAAACCAGGTTGGTCATTACCAATGTATTATTCTACAGTTTTTCAGAGTTATAAATGATGCCAAGGCTACTGAACAGTTAACTATGAAGACTAAGCACTCAGGAATAGTTTTGTGTAAGTAAATACAGCAAAGTTATTTGCACACGTATTTCTTATATACATACTCTTATAATGCTAGTAAGTAATTATTAAGTACCTGCTGCCGATGCTTTAAAAAGTTGTTTAAATTTTGAGATAAATGGTTGTAGCTATTTTTTTTTTTTTTTTTTTGTTACTAGAGGCCATACACAATTGTCAGAGAGACAGAGACGAAGAGGGGAAGAGGGAGAAAGTGCTGCCCAGTGGGATGTGGTCATGCCACAGTCTCTCCTTCATGTCTCCATCCTGGTGGGATTTTTGGGTGTACTCACATCCATGCCTGCCATATTTTTCAAGCCCCCAGGGCCAGGATTCAAACCATGGTTGACCATGTGGTCTGACTTCTTTAACTGTAAGGTTATGGGGCCAATCCAACTGTCTCCATTTTAGAAATAAGAATCACATGGCTTATAAGTGGAAGAGCTAGGACTTAGACTCTTAGCTTCCTAAGATCGAAGACCATTCTTTAGTCATTCCCCTATAGGCACTTGTTGTAAGGAGTTGTGTAATGGCTACCTTAGTGGAATTCTTCTTCTTGCTGAATTATGAAACATTTGTGACACTTAGATAAATGAGCAGAAAACAATGTAAGGAAGAACCTATACACTCTAAAACAATATTCTCTACATGTCCATTAATCCTAACAATTCACAGGCAGTCCTTCCTTACCAAGAAGAATAAGAAGTTATACAAAGAAGAGTAAGAAGTTTTATCCATCAAGTGTGAATGATTCAGTGAATCCACATTGTTTTCCTAATAGCAAACTGCAGTGTACTGTGTGAATAATAGTTCTGGTGGTCGAAGCACGAGAAATTGGAGGTGATTTTGAAACACAGAGCTCTTTAGGATCAGGTGGGCCTTGGTGTGAGCTCTGCTAGCTGTGGGCCAGTAAAGGGATGGGCTCCTAAAGGAGGGAAAAGGGGACTCATAATATTGGGAAGGGGCAGGATATGGAAGTGAGAAGCCCTAGAAGACAAGCTCACCTCTGTCCTTATGCTTACTCTGAGGATTCCTGACATAGGAATCTTCACTGAGCCCTGGCCTGTGTTGTGAGGATGAGAGTGAGGGATTGGAAGAACGCAGGACGGAAGTCCTCAGATTTCAATAATCATCAGACATATCTGGGGTTTTCTTAAAAAATAGAGGGGCCAACCCATTACCAGGTGGTTAAGGGAACTAGATCTCACATGACTGACTGTGCAGTTTGAGTCCTGGACCCAGATACTGTGTGTGTGTGTGCATGGCCCAGATCCCAACAGAATTGAGAAGTAGAGGAGAAGGGATTGTGGCATGACCATGTCCCAAGGAGGGGCGTTTTATTCCTCTCTCTCTCTGGTGAGCGCATAGGCTCTCTGGCAAATTAAGACAAGACAAAACAAAAACAGATTTCTAAACTCTGCTACTAGAGAATCTGGCCCAGCAGGTGTGCGGTGGGCCCCAGGAACTTGGATTTTGTCAATTTCATTAGATTATTTCAATGCAGATGATCCAAAGATCAAACTTTGGAAACTTTCCATTGAAGTCTTTTCCATTAGGCTAACAGGGGAGTCTACTACCTAACCTGGGGCATGACCCAGTGGCTTCTATTGAGGTGTGGGCTCCCTGGCTGAACCACCGAAGGTGATTGAATCAAAGAAGGACAACTTCTCTTCACCAACTGTGCTTAATCTAACCAATCTGCACTTCTCAAGACCTGCAAAGTTCTGCCTCAGAGGCCTTTCTTAACCTCTTTGCTAATTTCTGGCCTCCTCCTTTGTGCTGACCTGGTCTGGAGGTGTGGTGGCAGGGAGCCTGTTGTGGTAGGGGGCGACTGAAACTATAAGCCTTTCAGTGATGACCCAGTTACTGTTCTAGGTAAACTGGGTTGGTTGGCCATCCATCCTGCTTACTCAGAAGCCCTCCTTACACAGGCCCACCCCTAACCTCAGGAGGGCTGAGCCATGGTCTCAGGCCCAGGGCGCACCTCTGCAGGTGTGCCTGTCCTTCCGGTTGTAGCTTCTCCCTTTTTCTGCCGTGGAAGAGCTCTTTGTGGTTTGGTTTCTTTGGCTGATTTCCTGCAGCTGCAAGAGGCTGAATGCTGGTAGCTCACCTGGCCTGAGAAGCAACTCCTCAGTGCCTCATTGTCAAATATTATTATGCCAAGGATCATTGCCAGCATTTAAAAAATCTCTGAGGCTGTAACTAGGATGTGGGCTTACTAAGATCGGAGAAATTAAATATTTATTTAAAAATAATTATTTATTTTATTTGTATTATTATTTTAATTTCCTATAGGACATGTGCCCTCTCCGGAGAGAGAGAGTGTGAGAAAGCAAGCCAACAGGTCTGAGACACGAACCACAGTAGGCCATGTGGGAGTCTAGCTCCTTAACTACCATGCTACCTGCTTGTCTTGAGAAATTAAATCTTTATAGTCAATATGCCATTTAAAATTTTATTTATTCATGATAAGTTACATGTATGTGCACTTGAGAGTGGGTGAGAGAGAGATAAAGAGATAACTAGAGAAGCAGAAGCATTCTCTACAATGTCTGGTCATACCATGAGCTCCCTCACCCAGTCCTCTCACCTGTTGAATCCTGGGTACTCATGTGTGTGTGCTCAGTGGTATTTCAGGCCGATGGGCCTGAGGATTCAAACCAGGTCACCATGTGGGATCCAGCTTCACTTGAACGGTGCATTACCACTGTGCCACGGAGCTGAGAAATGCTACTTGGGAGGATAGGGATAGGGAAGCATCAGAGAGTGGGATAAAGGGAGGGTGGGCCGTCCTGTTGACAGAGCTTGTGGCCTCATCTCACCCAATGGTTTTACTATTTTATTAGCTTAGAGAGACTCCATTAGATTCTTATAGAATTCAGTTTGGAAGAAGAAAATGGGTTTTCTTGAGTTATTGAGTGTCCCTAGGGGAAGTTCAGTCTGTTTTGCCCTCAGCTTGGGCTCTGGGATGAAATAGGGCTTGTAACAGACAAAGCTCTGTTTCAACTAAAATGACTCACTCCTAGGAGGTGTCCAAGGAGGAAGTGAATGAGTGCTCTGGAACCTGGATGAGTGCCCCTTCGATCGAGGGTGACTGGGCGAATGGTCAAGCTGAATAATTGCAGTTTGGGTTTTTAAAAGAGGTATAAAATATTAAAAGGTGTGTGATGTGTGTGTACACAGATAGCAAACAGGGTCTGAAAGAAATTCGTAAGAGGAATCCTGAAAACTGTTTGAAGCCACAGTAGCGGTGTAGGGTAAATGTAGCACTCCTTTCAGGGGAAAGGGAACAGTGTGGTTCTGAATGAACCAGTGTCAGAACTCAGCCATCAGCCAGCACACGATTTCATCCCAGAAGGCTTCCCCATCTAATTGTATTTTGCATATGTTAATATTAAAAGTAATTTGCAATCGTTAAACACACACGGATGGTATAGTTGTGAGAGTAGGAAGAAAAATGTTCCAGAAGCTTCTTAACTGGTAGGAGATCACTGAATGGAAACTGGTTTAAACCTGACTAATTAGGGATTGACGGTATAAAAGATAGCCTCGGAAGAAACACTTGAAGTTGTTTATGATGTGGATTTATATTTATTGAATGGTGTTTTCTAAAACTTATGAAACTTGTGCAGGAGATTCTGGAATAAAATCCTGCCCTCTGGCCCTAACATTCTAAAGTATCTCGAACCCTGCTGCTAAATGAACTGGAAGCAGAATCCTATGGCATATGAATACTTAGGCCTTATAAAACAGCTTTGTGTCTAGGAGACTCAGGGAGTAGAACATTACTTCATTAATTGAAGTATTTTTGTGGCCAGAAAAATCTGGCACCTGTTTAAAATTTGTCCTAGGTAAATGTGCAGATCAGTAGAAAACAAAACAGAGAGTGACTTGTACACAGGATAAGAATGATCAGAAGTATCAAGGGATCCCCAACTGGGATTTAAGGAAATCACCTGGAGAATCAGAAATGTCATTGGGCAGCCACACAGCCCATCTAAGCTTGACTCTGTTACTACTGTTATTTTCATGATAGAGGGCATGTGTGTACGCACATACATGTGCAGTGGTGGAGAGAGAAAACCCTGGATGGGGTTTCATCATGCTGTGATTCCCTTTTCTCAGGCCTCCACTCCTTGGGATGCTGGGCACCTGTACCCATGCCCAGCATGTTTTTGGACCAACCTGGGAATCTGAAACTACAGTTGACCATATGTCTTCTAGCACAATGGTCCAGTACGCTACCGACTGCACCACTGAGGCTGGGCCAACTCTGCTGTTATTTTGAGGCACACATTTCTTTGGAAGCTATACCGTATGATTAATAAGATGGAATCTTAAATGATATTAGTAGCTAACATGTACTAGGTACTCACATTGTGTTCTGCACCGATCTGAGTGCTTTGTCTCTACTAACTCATGTAATTCTTAGAACTCTATGAAGACTCTTATTTTTTCTCTTTTCATTTTAAGATGAGGAGGCTCTGATGCACAGAGAAGAGAATAACTTGGTTCAAAGTCACACAGCTTGTAAGTAGGAGAAGGAAGACAGAGTCTGGCTTTGGAACTCATGCCTTTCATTGCTGTGCTGTGCACTCCCCTCCCCCATTATTGGGATCATAGAGACATTATGACAGGTTACATTTCACCCACAGTAACTCCCAACTGAGCTTAGCCTCCCAAGATACAGTTTTCTCTCCCTCTCGTGATTTAACCAGTCATTTAATTTTGTTGAAAACATAACCTGCTCTTCTTACTTTGAAGCCATGACTTCTACTGGGGTAAATGATGTGAGAACTGCAGCTTCCTTAAAGCAGACTGAAAGTGTCACAAAAAGAAAGCTGACTAAACAATGAGCTTGCACTCCTACTTCACACTATATACAACACTAACTCAAAATGGATCAAAGAATTAAAATGTATAAACGTCTTAGAAGAAAATAAAACAAAAATCTTGACCTTAGATTAGCACACACAAAAAAGAAAAAAAGTGAATTAGACCTCATCAAAATTTAAAAGCACCTGCCCTTCGACAGACTCTATCAAGAAAGTGAAACGACTACACACAGAATACAGGAAAATATTTGCAAATCATTTATCTGATACAGCACTTGTACCCAGAATGAATAAAGAATGGTTACAACTGGATTAAAATATACATAGTTTAATTAAAAAATAGGCAGAAGGGAGTAGCTGGTGGCATGGTGGTTAAGGTGGCTGGATCTTACATAGCTGACTGTTCAGTTTGAGTCCTGGATGTGGTTTGAAAAACATGCCGAGTATATGTGCATGCAAGCCCAAAATCCCAAAGGAGGGAGAAATGGAGGAGAGGGAGTTGTGCATGACCGTCTTTCATGGGTGGTGCTGTCTCGCTTTCTCTCTGTCTCTCTTCCTCACTGCGGTAAGCACATATGCCCTCTGACAAGTTAAAAAAAAAATAAGCAGAAGATTTGAATAGACATTTCTCCAAAGAAGTTATACAAATGATTAATAAGCACATGAAAAGAGGCCCAGCATCATTGGTCTTTAGGGAAATGAAAACCAAAGCCACAGCCCTCTATCACTTCACAGTTGGGAAAGTATTATTCTTCGCTTTTGAAGGATAGTTTAGCAGCGTACAGAATTCTAAGTTGTTAGTGTTTTTCTTTTAAAACCAGATATTTCAGTCCATTCTCTGCTTGCTTGAAGGATTTCTGAGAAGAATTTGTACATAATGCTTATTTTTGTTCCTCTGTAGGTAAGGTGTTTTTTTTCCCTTCTGACTTCTTTTGGGATTCTTTGTTTGATTTTTTTGTAGTTTGAAGATGATATGTCGAGGTGTCATTTTGGGGGTCATTATTTTGCTTGGTGTTCTCTGAGCTTCCTGGATCTGTGGTTTAGTGTCTGACACTATTTAGGAAAATTGTGACTCATTATTATCAATGATTCCGCCATCCTTTTTTCCTTCCTTTTCTGTCTTTCCTTTTTAGTCATTCTTCTATTCCCATTATGTATATTTATACCTTTTGCTCTTGTCCCAACCCCCTACCCCCAATAATTGTTCTCTTTGCTTTTTAGTTTTGGAGGTTTTGATTGCAATAGCCAAGCTCAATGATTCTTTCTTTGGCTACGTCCTGTCTACTAATAAGCCCAGGAAAGGGACTTGTCATTTCTTTCGCAGTGTTTCTGAGCTAGCATTGCTTTTTGGTTCTGTCTAAAGATTTCCATCTCTCTGCCCACATTGTCCATCTGTTCTTGCTTACTGTCTATCTGGGTCCCCTAAATTTATTAACTCTCAACTCTTCCACAGAGACTGGGTCCCCTCAAATTTTTAACTCTCAGCCCTTCCACAGGAAACCTTTAGTAATTCATCCATTACAGGCCAGGTTTTCCTACCTCTTTCCATCCTGAACTTTCTCATCCAGGCACCCAGTCCTTTTATATCTTTCTTAATTAATTACTCTTGGTTTGTGTTCCCCCACTCTACTTTTATTGATTCTTAATTGTTCCACATTCTTTAGACTAAATTTAATCTAATAAAGTAATCAAGATTACGTGGCTCGATGTATTATTTCTTCTAAATGGTACATGTGCATAGGAATTTGAAACACCATTGGGGAGGTAATATCGTTGGCCTTGGGAGCCTCTCTCTCCTTCTTTCATATTTTGGTGAGCTAATCTTGTGCACAAAACTCCACTATAACTACTGTAATCTATGAGGTTATTGTGTAATACTGTAATCTATGAGATTATTGTGTAATTTTGTTTGTACGCTTTTTTTGTTTGTTTCCAGAGGAAGAAAATTTGGTTTATCTGTGGTCTTAAAACATACATTGTGTCTTGCTAGTGAAGGGAAAAGAGAATACAAATGATGGTTCGTGTTGCTCTTTTTAAATATATTTAATTTTTATTTATTGTTATTATTTTAAAAATTTTGACCAGCGAGAGACAGAGAGAGAGAGAGGGAAAATGAGAAAGCAAACCAGGTC